>NC_091463.1:106053652-106173652 GCF_027789765.1 Dendropsophus ebraccatus | reverse complement strand
GAGGTTCTAATGTCCAAAAGTATAAGAAGACCACAATGCACTTCTGTATATCTGATCAATGGGCATGCACATCTCCTCCACCCAGCATGTAGACATTGCCCTTGTGGTAAGGGCCTTAATGGATTCAGGTACTTGGACTCTCACCTCTTGGTAACACACAGAGTCTGCCGTATCCATCTGGATAAAGTGGCTTTTGAGGACTTCCAATCACTGTTCCTTCCCGAAAAAAATACAGATAAAATCTTCTGACTTCTCTGGTTCTCACTAAAACTCTCAAGGCTCCGCCCACAACCAGAGAGCGCAGGCTCAAGGCTCCGCCCACAACCAGAGAGCGCAGGCTCAAGGCTCCGCCCACAACCAGAGAGCGCAGGCTCAAGGCTCCGCCCACAACCAGATAGCGCAGGCCCAAGGCTCCGCCCACAACCAGAGAGCGCAGGCCCAAGGCTCCGCCCACAACCAGAGAGCGCAGGCCCAAGGCTCCACCCACAACCAGAGAGCGCAGGCCCAAGGCTCCACCCACAACCAGAGAGTGCGGTTGTAACGTTTCCTCATTGGAGGAATTTAGGCAAAAACAGGTAACTCAATCTGCTGAGTAATGTTGGATAAGGAAGGAACCTTAAGGGTAAAAGACAAAGTCCTGAAGGATAACAAGATCTGGTTCAGTGGCTCCTAATGTCTGAACATCCTCCTGCGTTTAGCAGATGTAATAGCTACTAGGAAGCACCTTGAGGGTCAGGTATTATAATTCATCTAAAGATAAGAACTCAAAACGGAGCCGTGCAAGGTGATGAAGGACGAGTCCCGGATCCCACCTGGAGTTGGATCCATTACAGTGGCTTTAATCCTTTGCGTAGCTTTAATAAATCTCTGTATTAGGGATTTATGGGACAGTCAGCTGTCTGGAAGAGCATAAAGAGCAGAGACATGGACTGTGACGGTCGCAGCTTCAGCCCATTCTCAAACCCATCCTGGAGAAATCGAAGGATCGCCTTTATAGACAGTGATATGGGAGACGTCCGATTCTTCACACCAGGATAGACAATGTCCTTCACCCTCAGGGACGTTCTCTTTGTGGGTTCTGCTCTTAATAGCAGAATCATGTTTACCACCAATTCTAAAAAGCCTCAGCTCATCAGGCCTGTCAATCTTCAGGCCGTCAATCATAGGTGGTCCAGACCCCGACACAATCTGCCCTTCTGTGACAGTAAGTGAGGATTCTGGGGAAGTCTCCAAAATGGCCTCTTGGACACCTGTATCAGGAGAGAACAGCCATGCCTTCCTGAGCTATAGGAGTAATGAGGCAGGATTCTGTCTTGTCCTTACACGACCACTACGGGTTGTCGTCCCTAGCAGTTTTAGGGAGTAAAAACCACGTATTCTGGCGTTATCCAAAATGGCCATTAGGTCCACGTAAGGGTCGCCATAATATCTGGTGATTGGCCAGACATAATCCGTCCTCATGGGGCAGTAGGTGAGGAATCTGGGAAAGTCTCCAAAATGTCCTTTTGGACATATTCATCAGGAGAGAACAACAAGTACCACAATGACCTCCTGGGCCAATCTGTGGCTATCAGGATTAATGAGACTGATCCTGTATTGTCTTCTTACAAGACTTCTACTGATTGTTGTCCACAGTAGTTTTTAGGGAGTTAAAACCACACATCCTGGTCTTACCCGAAATGGCCATGGGACCAATGGGTCGCTGTAATATCTGGTGATTCACTAGAACATCTCCTGGTCCTGAGACCATTCTTCTGTCAGGGTTATATCATGGCTTTAGCCTTTTACATTAAGGTATTGTGACTTCCCTTGTTGCTGGATAGATCTCTTGGTCCATGCAAAAACAGCTTCTGCTTTTAAGAGTAATGCTACTGATCACATGCAGCTCGGACGATGGATATGCACCACTGTAGATGTGTTACTTACTCCGATAGCTTCCCTATAGATGGATATGCACCACTGTAGATGTGTTACTTACTCCTGTAGCTTCCCAATAGATAGATATGCACCACTGTAGATGTGTTCTGGATCTTACTCCGATAGCTTCCCCATAGATGGATATGCACCACTGTAGATGTGTTACTTACTCCGATAACTTCCCCATAGATGGATATACACCACTGTAGATGTGTTACTTACTCCGATAACTTCCCCATAGATGGATATGCACCACTGTACATGGGTTACTTACTCCGATAGCTTCCCCATAGATGGATATGCACCACTGTAGATGTGTTACTTACTCCTGTAGCTTCCCAATAGATAGATATGCACCACTGTAGATGTGTTCTGGATCTTACTCCGATAGCTTCCCCATAGATGGATATGCACCACTGTAGATGTGTTACTTACTCCGATAACTTCCCCATAGATGGATATACACCACTGTAGATGTGTTACTTACTCCGATAGCTTCCCCATAGGTGGATATGCACCACTGTAGATGTGTTACTTACTCCGATAGCTTCCCCATAGATGGATATGCACCACTGTAGATGTGTTACTTACTCCTGTAGCTTCCCCATAGATGGATATGCACCACTGTAGATGTGTTACTTACTCCTGTAGCTTCCCCATAGATGGATATACACCACTGTAGATGGGTTCTGGATCTTACTCCGATAGCTTCCCCATAGATATATATACACCACTGTAGATGTGTTACTTACTCCGATAGCTTCCCCATAGATGGATATGCACCACTGTAGATGTGTTACTTACTCCGATAGCTTCCCCATAGATGGATATGCACCACTGTAGATGTGTTACTTACTCCTGTAGCTTCCCCATAGATGGATATGCACCACTGTAGATGTGTTACTTACCCCGATAGCTTCCCCATAGATGGATATGCACCACTGTAGATGTGTTCTGGATCTTACTCCGATAGCTTCCCCATAGATGGATATGCACCACTGTAGATGTGTTCTGGATCTTACTCCGATAGCTTCCCCATAGATGGATATGCACCACTGTAGATGTGTTACTTACTCCTGTAGCTTCCCCATAGATGGATATGCACCACTGTAGATGTGTTACTTACTCCGATAGCTTCCCCATAGATCGATATGCACCACTGTAGATGTGTTACTTACTCCTGTAGCTTCCCTATAGATGGATATGCACCACTGTAGATGTGTTACTTACTCCGATAGCTTCCCCATAGATGGATATGCACCACTGTAGATGTTGTAGGGATCTTACTCCGATAGCTTCCCCATGGATGGATATGCACCACTGTAGATGGGTTACTTACTCCGATAGCTTCCCCATAGATGGATATGCACCACTGTAGATGTGTTACTTACTCCTGTAGCTTCCCCATAGATGGATATGCACCACTGTAGATGTGTTACTTACTCCGATAGCTTCCCCATGGATGGATATGCACCACTGTAGATGTGTTCTGGATCTTACTCCGATAGCTTCCCCATAGATGGATATGCACCACTGTAGATGTGTTCTGGATCTTACTCCGATAGCTTCCCCATAGATGGATATGCACCACTGTAGATGTATTCTGGATCTTACTCCGATAGCTTTCCCATAGATCGATATGCACCACTGTAGATGTGTTACTTACTCCTGTAGCTTCCCCATAGATGGATATGCACCACTGTAGATGTGTTACTTACTCCGAAAGCTTCCCCATAGATGGATATGCACCACTGTAGATGTGTTACTTACTCCTGTAGCTTCCCCATAGATGGATATGCACCACTGTAGATGTGTTCTGGATCTTACTCCGATAGCTTCCCCATAGATGGATATGCACCACTGTAGATGGGTTCTGGCTCTTACTCCGATAGCTTCCCCATAGATGGATATGCACCACTGTAGATGTGTTACTTACTCCGATAGCTTCCCCATAGATGGATATGCACCACTGTAGATGTGTTCTGGATCTTACTCCGATAGCTTCCCCATAGATGGATATGCACCAATGTAGATGTGTTCTGGATCTTACTCCGATAGCTTCCCCATAGATGGATATGCACCAATGTAGATGTGTTCTGGATCTTACTCCGATAGCTTCCCCATAGATGGATATACACCACTGTAGATGGGTTACTTACTCCGATAGCTTCCCCATAGATGGATATGCACCACTGTAGATGTGTTACTTACTCCGATAGCTTCCCCATAGATGGATATGCACCACTGTAGATGTGTTCTGGATCTTACTCCGATAGCTTCCCTATAGATGGATATGCACCACTGTAGATGTGTTCTGGATCTTACTCCGATAGCTTCCCCATAGATGGATATGCAGCACTGTAGATGTGTAACTTACTCCTGTAGCTTCCCCATAGATAGATATACACCACTGTAGATGTGTTACTTACTCCGATAGCTTCCCCATAGATGGATATGCACCACTGTAGATGGGTTCTGGATCTTACTCCTGTAGCTTCCCTATAGATGGATATGCACCACTGTAGATGGGTTCTGGATCTTACTCCGATAGCTTCCCCGTAGATGGATATGCACCACTGTAGATGTGTTACTTACTCCGATAGCTTCCCCATAGATGGATATGCACCACTGTAGATGTGTTACTTACTCCGATAGCTTCCCCATAGATGGATATGCACCACTGTAGATGTGTTACTTACTCCGATAGCTTCCCCATAGATAGATATGCACCACTGTAGATGTGTTCTGGATCTTACTCCGATAGCTTCCCCATAGATGGATATGCACCACTGTAGATGTGTTCTGGATCTTACTCCGATAGCTTCCCCATAGATGGATATGCACCACTGTAGATGTGTTACTTACTCCGATAGCTTCCCCATAGATGGATATGCACCACTGTAGATGTGTTACTTACTCCTGTAGCTTCCCCATAGATGGATATGCACCACTGTAGATGTGTTCTGGCTCTTACTCCGATAGCTTCCCCATAGATGGATATGCACCACTGTAGATGTGTTACTTACTCCGATAGCTTCCCCATAGATGGATATGCACCACTGTAGATGTGTTACTTACTCCGATAGCTTCAATATAGATGGATATGCACCACTGTAGATGTGTTACTTACTCCGATAGCTTCCCCATAGATTGATGTGCTGAAGTGGACTGGAGCTCACTTACCGCACTCATCTCTCACATGTTGGATGACAGCCACTTCTGTTAGGAACAAAGTCTTCTTCGCCTGTCTCACCCTTTGTTAGATGGATCGGTGGTTGCCTCCACCCACTTTGAGGGTGAGATTGGTCTGCCACTGACTGAAGAAAATGTTGAGGCCCTTGTATCTGTGGGTATAAACCATAACCCAATGTAGGCTGTTTATTCTTCGGTCCCATACTGACAGCATCTGCTGCAAGGGGATACATACGCCAACCTGCCGATTCAATTCGTTGCTTGCAGACGTCATGAGACCTGACAATCATCATTGGGTGAAGGGACACCAATTGGGGAGTTCTAGGAATCCTGACCCTGTATCCCAGGAATGGTTACGGGTAGGTGAATATATAGTACTGTAAGTTTTTGACAATTAATCACTCGTGCAGGAAGGAGACAATGGTGATCTTGGATTCTCTCCAGATGGTGACTACAGCCGACATAACATAGAAGAGTGTCCCATCTACTTCCCTTCTTATCTTAGGATAGATATATGTCATCCCAGGTCCGGCAGGTAACCTTAGTGAGTGTAAAGGGAGCGGAGGGGATTTCAGAAAGATGCAAAGGAATATGCAGTCTTCTCTGTAGCCAGGTACATGCAGGTGTATGCAGTCTTCTCTGTAGCCAGGTACATGCAGGTGTATGCAGTCTTCTCTGTAGCCAGGTACATGCAGGTGTATACAGTCTTCTCTGTAGCCAGGTACATGCAGGTGTATACAGTCTTCTCTGTAGCCAGGTACATGCAGGTGTATGCAGTCTTCTCTGTAGTCAGGTACATGCAGGTGTATGCAGTCTTCTCTGTAGCCAGGTACATGTAAATGTATGCAGTCTTCTCTGTAGCCAGATAGATGCAGGTGTATGCAGTCTTCTCTGTAGCCAGGTACATGCAGGTGTATGCAGTCTTCTCTGTAGCCAGGTACATGCAGGTGTATGCAGTCTTCTCTGTAGCCAGGTACATGCAGGTGTATACAGTCTTCTCTGTAGCCAGGTACATGCAGGTGTATGCAGTCTTCTCTGTAGCCAGGTACATGTAAATGTATGCAGTCTTCTCTGTAGCCAGATAGATGCAGGTGTATGCAGTCTTCTCTGTAGCCAGGTACATGCAGGTGTATACAGTCTTCTCTGTAGCCAGGTACATGCAGGTGTATGCAGTCTTCTCTGTAGCCAGTTACATGCAGGTGTATGCAGTCTTCTCTGTAGCCAGGTACATGTAAATGTATGCAGTCTTCTCTGTAGCCAGATAGATGCAGGTGTATGCAGTCTTCTCTGTAGCCAGGTACATGCAGGTGTATGCAGTCTTCTCTGTAGTCAGGTACATGCAGGTGTATACAGTCTTCTCTGTAGCCAGGTACATGCAGGTGTATGCAGTCTTCTCTGTAGCCAGGTACATGTAAATGTATGCAGTCTTCTCTGTAGCCAGATAGATGCAGGTGTATGCAGTCTTCTCTGTAGCCAGGTACATGCAGGTGTATGCAGTCTTCTCTGTAGCCAGGTACATGCAGGTGTATGCAGTCTTCTCTGTAGCCAGGTACATGCAGGTGTATACAGTCTTCTCTGTAGCCAGGTACATGCAGGTGTATGCAGTCTTCTCTGTAGCCAGGTACATGCAGGTGTATGCAGTCTTCTCTGTAGTCAGGTACATGTAGGTGTATACAGTCTTCTCTGTAGCCAGGTATATGCAGGTGTATGCAGTCTTCTCTGTAGCCAGTTACATGCAGGTGTATGCAGTCTTCTCTGTAGTCAGGTACATGCAGGTGTATGCAGTCTTCTCTGTAGTCAGGTACATGCAGGTGTATGCAGTCTTCTCTGTAGCCAGGTACATGCAGGTGTATGCAGTCTTCTCTGTAGCCAGGTACATGCAGGTGTATGCAGTCTTCTCTGTAGCCAGTTACATGCAGGTGTATGCAGTCTTCTCTGTAGCCAGGTATATGCAGGTGTATGCAGTCTTCTCTGTAGTCAGGTACATGTAGGTGTATACAGTCTTCTCTGTAGCCAGGTATATGCAGGTGTATGCAGTCTTCTCTGTAGCCAGTTACATGCAGGTGTATGCAGTCTTCTCTGTAGCCAGTTACATGCAGGTGTATGCAGTCTTCTCTGTAGCCAGGTATATGCAGGTGTATGCAGTCTTCTCTGTAGCCAGGTACATGCAGGTGTATGCAGTCTTCTCTGTAGCCAGGTATATGCAGGTGTATGCAGTCTTCTCTGTAGTCAGGTACATGTAGGTGTATACAGTCTTCTCTGTAGCCAGGTATATGCAGGTGTATGCAGTCTTCTCTGTAGCCAGTTACATGCAGGTGTATGCAGTCTTCTCTGTAGCCAGGTACATGCAGGTGTATACAGTCTTCTCTGTAGCCAGGTACATGTAGGTGTATACAGTCTTCTCTGTAGCCAGGTATATGCAGGTGTATGCAGTCTTCTCTGTAGCCAGGTACATGCAGGTGTATGCAGTCTTCTCTGTAGCCAGGTACATGCAGGTGTATGCAGTCTTCTCTGTAGCCAGGTGTATGCAGGTGTATGCAGTCTTCTCTGTAGCCAGGTACATGCAGGTGTATGCAGTCTTCTCTGTAGCCAGGTATATGTAGGTGTATGCAGTCTTCTCTGTAGCCAGGTATATGTAGGTGTATGCAGTCTTCTCTGTAGCCAGGTATATGCAGTCTTCTCTGTAGCCAGGTACATGCAGGTGTATACAGTCTTCTCTGTAGCCAGGTACATGCAGGTGTATGCAGTCTTCTCTGTAGCCAGGTACATGCAGGTGTATACAGTCTTCTCTGTAGCCAGGTACATGCAGGTGTATGCAGTCTTCTCTGTAGCCAGGTATATGCAGGTGTATGCAGTCTTCTCTGTAGCCAGGTATATGCAGTCTTCTCTGTAGCCAGGTACATGCAGGTGTATGCAGTCTTCTCTGTAGCCAGGTACATGCAGGTGTATGCAGTCTTCTCTGTAGCCAGGTACATGCAGGTGTATGCAGTCTTCTCTGTAGCCAGGTACATGCAGGTGTATGCAGTCTTCTCTGTAGCCAGGTACATGCAGGTGTATGCAGTCTTCTCTGTAGTCAGGTACATGCAGGTGTATACAGTCTTCTCTGTAGCCAGGTACATGCAGGTGTATACAGTCTTCTCTGTAGCCAGGTACATGCAGGTGTATGCAGTCTTCTCTGTAGCCAGGTACATGCAGGTGTATGCAGTCTTCTCTGTAGCCAGGTACATGCAGGTGTATACAGTCTTCTCTGTAGCCAGGTACATGCAGGTGTATACAGTCTTCTCTGTAGCCAGGTGTATGCAGGTGTATACAGTCTTCTCTGTAGCCAGGTATATGTAGGTGTATGCAGTCTTCTCTGTAGCCAGGTATATGCAGTCTTCTCTGTAGCCAGGTACATGCAGGTGTATACAGTCTTCTCTGTAGCCAGGTACATGCAGGTGTATACAGTCTTCTCTGTAGCCAGGTATATGCAGATGTATACAGTCTTCTCTGTAGCCAGGTACATGCAGGTGTATGCAGTCTTCTCTGTAGCCAGGTACATGCAGGTGTATGCAGTCTTCTCTGTAGCCAGGTACATGCAGGTGTATGCAGTCTTCTCTGTAGCCAGGTACATGCAGGTGTATGCAGTCTTCTCTGTAGCCAGGTACATGCAGGTGTATGCAGTCTTCTCTGTAGCCAGGTACATGCAGGTGTATGCAGTCTTCTCTGTAGCCAGGTACATGCAGGTGTATGCAGTCTTCTCTGTAGCCAGGTACATGCAGGTGTATACAGTCTTCTCTGTAGCCAGGTACATGCAGGTGTATGCAGTCTTCTCTGTAGCCAGGTACATGCAGGTGTATACAGTCTTCTCTGTAGCCAGGTACATGTAGATATGTGTCTCTCACAACTAGCATGGTTAGTCTCCTTTAGGAGAGGGAGCACAGAGCATATGTTCTCCACATGGAACCTTCTTTGCTTAGAACTGTAGATCTATGGACGTTCACCAACAACTTACCTTCTTTGGATCGGAAACTGTCGAGAATATGGCATCATAAGGTAAACCCACAGTTGCTGCCAGAGAAGCTTTAGTCACAAGCTTCTTTGTCCCCATCCACAAGACCTCTGAGATGGACGATCCCTTTTAGTGACGGACCCATCATTTCTTCCAGTACCTTCCATGCTGGAAACTTCTATAGAATGGGGAACAAGGGAGGATTTCCTTCTCCTTTTCAGACTGGGGCAGAGATTGTACCTTTCTGTAAGGAAGAGTCCTTCCTCAGAGTGTCCCCAATCCATTCAGGTGGATTCTCATGGTACATAGAGTATTATTAGAAAGAACATCCATCTCTGGCAAAGTCTAATGCTCCTCTCCAAGTGTGGAGGGGCCACGGACCAGGCAGCCAACTGTGGAGGGGCCACGGACCAGGCAGCCAACTGTGGAGGGGCCACGGACCAGGCAGCCAACTGTGGAGGGGCAACGGACCAGGCAGCCAACTGTGGAGGGGCCACGGACCAGGCAGCCAACTGTGGAGGGGCCACGGACCAGGCAGCCAACTGTGGAGGGGCCACGGACCAGGCAGCCAACTGTGGAGGGGCCACGGACCAGGCAGCCAACTGTGGTGGGGCCACGGACCAGGCAGTCAACTGCGGAGGGGCCACGGACCAGGCAGCCAACTGTGGAGGGGCCACGGACCGGGCAGCCAACTGTGGAGGGGCCACGGACCAGGCAGCCAACTGTGGAGGGGCCATGGACCGGGAAGCCAACTGTGGAGGGGCCACAGACCGGGAAGCCAACTGTGGAGGAGCCACGGATCGGGAAGCCAACTGTGGAGGGGCCACGGATCGGGAAGCCAACTGTGGAGGGGCCACGGACCGGGCAGCCAACTGTGGAGGGGCCACGGACCGGGCAGCCAACTGTGGAGGGGCCACGGACCAGGCAGCCAACTGTGGAGGAGCCACGGATCGGGAAGCCAACTGTGGAGGGGCCACGGATCGGGAAGCCAACTGTGGAGGGGCCACAGACCGGGAAGCCAACTGTGGAGGGGCCACGGACCGGGCAGCCAACTGTGGAGGGGCCACGGACCAGGCAGCCAACTGTGGAGGGGCCACGGACCAGGCAGCCAACTGTGGAGGGGCCACGGACCGGGCAGCCAACTGTGGAGGGGCCACGGACCAGGCATCCAACTGTGGAGAAGCCACGGACCAGGCAGCCAACCGTGGAGGGGCCACGGACCGGGAAGCCAAATGTGGAGTGACACGCATACTCAGAAGTAAGCACCATCTGCTTAAGACATTGTATCTTCATTGTAAACCATTACAGAAGATACAATCTACAAGCAAAAATAAATCCCACTGCCATCTGGATGTGGACTCTTGCAGGATACACACATAAGTGACTGAGCTTTCCCAAAGGTTTCCTCACCCTGAAACTTTGGACATTAGATTCCTGCATTAAGTGAGATAAAATGATAATAAACCTGCGCCAGGTAAAGAGGCAACAGACTGCTGTGTAGTACAAGAAAACCAGATACCTCCGAGCAGCTGATACACAACTAGCAATTCTAAGGCTGTGTTCACACCATGCAGCCTCATTGTTTCAATGGATCATTGTTTCAATAGCAGAACTAATGTAAGAGCCACCAGGTATACTCGGTACACAACTAGAAACTCTAAAGTTGTGATCATACCCTGCAATATCTACGTTTTACTATTTTACAAATAGCAGTACTATACAACTCTAGGCGTGTGTACACACAATGCTGTTTCATAGCTTCAATGCAACATTAAATATCAGTAACTGTGCTAGAAAAGATCCCAGATGCTCAATACACACCCAGGAACTTTAGGGTTGTGTTCACACAATGCAGTCTCATAACTTCACTGCATCATACAAAAGCAGAGCTATAGCTGACATGTAAGGTGCCATCAATACACCACTAGCAATCCTAGGGTTGTGTTCACACAACGAAGTTTCATAACTTTACTGCCTCATTCAATAGCAGTACTGAGAGAAACATCAGGTGTAATAAAAAAAACAAAAACACACAATGCATCTTTCCACAGCAGAGCTAGAGCAAGGAATCAGACATCAGGTGCAATAACAGCAACTCTAGGCTTGTGTTCACACAATGCATCTTTCCACTGATAAGGCCAGATTATGGGATTTTACCTACTTTCACCGTACCTATTTGACTACACCTATATATATTGCCCTCTGAATGAGGAGATGATCAGAGCGTGATCAGAGGGTGACAGAGAGATGTTCTGGATGAAGAAGAGGAATGCTGGAAGCACGTCACTGAGAACAACTCCTGGAAAGTTATCATTTGTAGACACAATCCCCAAGGACCCAGAGACACTTATCTATAAACAATTTATGGAAAACAAATACATTGTGCTCTTGGATTCATGAAAAAGTATCATTGCACAGAATGTATTGTTCTAACCTTTCTGACCTTTCTGAATAATAATAATGAATACTAATATAGATGCCATTGCGCATGACTGAATATCTAAATCACTAGCACCGCCTCATCTAGGCCTTATTAGCATTTGTTACCACCCTATATTTTATCTGTCTATAAAATGTGATTACCATAATAAAACTGGGGCCATTTCTCTAGGCTTATAATCATGATACATTGTCTTATCTGTGTCCGTGATTTATAAGTAACGAGCTGGTAATACTGCAGGTTACAGCTCTAGATATAATTTAAAAACCATCCTTTACCTGGGTTTTCGGCTTCTCTCCATAGAGAGAGGTCAACATATAAATTTAGACTTCTCACCACAGCAGAACTAGAGCCAGGAATCACGCATCAGGTGTAATGAATCACGCATCAGGTGTCACCAATACACACCTAGCAAATCTAGGGTTGTGTACACACAATGCAGTTTCATAGCTTCAATGCAACAAGAAAAAGCAGTGCGAGTGTAAGAAAGACACCAGGTGCAATTAATACACAACCAGCAACTAGTGCAAGAAATCAGCAACCAGGTGCACAAACAGCTCAGTGACCGCACAACTAGCAGCTCTTATCTAAGGCAGCATTCACACATAGCAGATCCATAGCTGTGACTGTATTATTACATAGCAGGACCCAGACCACATGATCACATAGCGGAACTGTCTCACAGAGCTCGCACAGGCACCATACAGCTCCTCACAGAAGAGGCCGTATGACTAGGACTTACCTCTCTGAAGAGCGAGGACAGACACCAGGCGAGCAGCGTCCTGTCTGAGCAGCGCCATGGTTAGCAGCCACGTGCAGCCCGGCAGCGGATGGCGCCATAATACTTACTGACCAGAGCATAGAAGCTGAGCGATCACTGAGATGGCGCCATAATACTTACTGACCAGAGCATAGAAGCTGAGCGATCACTGAGATGGCGCCATAATACTTACTGACCAGAGCATAGAAGCTGAGCGATCACTGAGATGGCGCCATAATACTTACTGACCAGAGCATAGAAGCTGAGCGATCACTGAGATGGCACCATAATACTTACTGACCAGAGCATAGAAGCTGAGCGATCACTGAGATGGCGCCATAATACTTACTGACCAGAGCATAGAAGCTGAGCGATCACTGAGATGGCGCCATAATACTTACTGACCAGAGCATAGAAGCTGAGCGATCACTGAGATGGCGGCTGCTTCCATAAGGAAAATAAAATCTTTGCTCTGTACACAACAAAGCAGGATAGAAAACAAAATACATATACAAAAAACTCTCCCTCTCCACACGACCATGTGGAAAAGAAGAATTATTGGAAGGAGGGAAGAGAAACACACATAGGCCTGAGCCTGCTCCTATCCTACCACCTGTCCTACAGGACACACATAGGCCTAAGCCTGCTCCTATCCTACCACCTGTCCTACAGGACACACATAGGCCTGAGCCTGCTCTCCTCCTACCACCTGTCCTACAGGACACACATAGGCCTGAGCCTGCTCCTATCCTCCTACCTGTCCTACAGGACACACATAGGCCTGAGCCTGCTCTCCTCCTACCACCTGTCCTACAGGACACACATAGGCCTGAGCCTGCTCTCCTCCTACCACCTGTCCTACAGGACACACATAGGCCTGAGCCTGCTCTCCTCCTACCACCTGTCCTACAGGACACACATAGGCCTGAGCCTGCTCTCCTCCTACCACCTGTCCTACAGGACACACATAGGCCTGAGCCTGCTCTCCTCCTACCACCTGTCCTACAGGACACACATAGGCCTGAGCCTGCTCTCCTCCTACCACCTGTCCTACAGGACACACATAGGCCTGAGCCTGCTCTCCTCCTACCACCTGTCCTACAGGACACACATAGGCCTGAGCCTGCTCTCCTCCTACCACCTGTCCTACAGGACACACATAGGCCTGAGCCTGCTCTCCTCCTACCACCTGTCCTACAGGACACACATAGGCCTGAGCCTGCTCTCCTCCTACCACCTGTCCTACAGGACACACATAGGCCTGAGCCTGCTCTCCTACCACCACCTGTCCTACAGAAGGACACACATAGGCCTGAGCCTGCTCTCCTCCTACCACCTGTCCTATAGAAGGGCACACATAGGCCTGAGCCTGCTCTCCTCCTACCACCTGTCCTACAGAAGGGCACACATAGGCCTGAGCCTGCTCTCCTCCTACCACCTGTCCTACAGGACACACATAGGCCTGAGCCTGCTCTCCTCCTACCACCTGTCCTACAGGACACACATAGGCCCGAGCCTGCTCTCCTACCACCACCTGTCCTACAGGACACACATAGGCCCGAGCCTGCTCTCCTCCTACCACCTGTCCTACAGAAGGACACACATAGGCCTGAGCCTGCTCTCCTCCTACCACCTGTCCTACAGGACACACATAGGCCTAAGCCTGCTCTTCTCCTACCACCTGTCCTACAGGACACACATAGGCCTGAGCCTGCTCTCCTCCTACCACCTGTCCTACAGGACACACATAGGCCGGAGCCTGCTCTCCTCCTACCACCTGTCCTACAGGACACACATAGGCCTGAGCCTGCTCTCCTACCACCTGTCATACAGGACACACATAGGCCGGAGCCTGCTCTCCTCCTACCACCTGTCCTACAGGACACACATAGGCCTGAGCCTGCTCTCCTCCTACCACCTGTCATACAGGACACACATAGGCCGGAGCCTGCTCTCCTCCTACCACCTGTCCTACAGGACACACATAGGCCTGAGCCTGCTCCTATCCTACCACCTGTCCTACAGGACACACATAGGCCTGAGCCTGCTCTCCTCCTACCACCTGTCCTACAGGACACACATAGGCCGGAGCCTGCTCTCCTCCTACCACCTGTCCTACAGGACACACATAGGCCTGAGCCTGCTCCTATCCTACCACCTGTCCTACAGGACACACATAGTCCTGAGCCTGCTCTCCTCCTACCACCTGTCCCACAGGACACACATAGGCCTGAGCCTGCTCTCCTCCTACCACCTGTCCTACAGAAGGACACACATAGGCCGGAGCCTGCTCTCCTCCTACCACCTGTCCTACAGAAGGACACACATAGGCCCGAGCCTGCTCTCCTCCTACCACCTGTCCCACAGGACACACATAGGCCTGAGCCTGCTCTCTTCCTACCACCTGTCCTACAGGACACACATAGGCCTGAGCCTGCTCTCCTCCTACCACCTGTCCTACAGGACACACATAGGCCTGAGCCTGCTCTCCTCCTACCACCTGTCCTACAGAATGATATTGAGAATGGAATTAACAGCAATGTTTCTATCTTTGCAGATGACACCAAGCTTTGTAGTACAGTACAGTCTATGGAGGATGTGCAGATGTTACAGGCTTTGTAGTACAGTACAGTCTATGGAGGATGTGCAGATGTTACAGGCTTTGTAGTACAGTACAGTCTATGGAGGATGGGCAGATGTTACAGGCTTTGTAGTACAGTACAGTCTATGGAGGATGTGCAGATGTTACAGGCTGTGTAGTACAGTACAGTCTATGGAGGATGTGCAGATGTTACAGGATGACTTAGACACACTGAGTGTTTGGGCGTCCACTTGGCAAATGAGGTTCAATGTGGATAAATGTAAAGTTATGCACCTGGGTACTAATAACCCGCATGCATCATATGTCCTGGGGGGAGTTACTCTGGAGTTCTTTACCATGAGAACTGTGAATCTGTGGAACAGTCACCACAGGATCTGGTCACAGCAAAAACAGTAGAGGGCTTCAAAACAGGGCTAGACAAGTTCTTAGACCAAAATAATATAGATGCATATGTATAGAACATATCACCCCTCCCCCTTCCCTGTATCCATCCCCTCCTTGGTTGAACTTGATGGACATGTGTCTTTTTTCAACCGTATTAACTATGTAACTATGTACTATGTAACTATGTAACCTGTTCTACAGGACACACATAGGCCTGAGCCTGCTCTCCTCCTACCACCTGTCCTACAGGACACACATAGGCCTGAGCCTGCTCTCCTCCTACCACCTGTCCTACAGGAAACACATAGGCCTGAGCCTGCTCTCCTCCTACCACCTGTCCCACAGGACACACATAGGCCTGAGCCTGCTCTCCTCCTACCACCTGTCCTACAGGACACACATAGGCCCGAGCCTGCTCTCCTCCTACCACCTGTCCTACAGGACACACATAGGCCTGAGCCTGCTCTCCTCCTACCACCTGTCCTACAGGACACACATAGGCTTGAGCCTGCTCCTATCCTACCACCTGTCCTACAGGACACACATAGGCCCGAGCCTGCTCTCCTCCTACCACCTGTCCTACAGGACACACATAGGCCTAAGCCTGCTCTCCTACCACCTGTCCTACAGGACACACATAGGCCTAAGCCTGCTCTCCTCCTACCACCTGTCCTACAGGACACACATAGGCCTGAGCCTGCTCTCCTACTACCACCTGTTCTACAGGACACACATAGGCCTGAGCCTGCTCTCCTCCTACCACCACCTGTCCTACAGGACACACATAGGCCTGAGCCTGCTCTCCTCCTACCACCTGTCCTACAGGACACACATAGGCCTGAGCCTGCTCTCCTCCTACCACCTGTCCTACAGGACACACATAGGCCTGAGCCTGCTCTCCTCCTACCACCTGTCCTACAGGACACACATAGGCCTGAGCCTGCTCTCCTCCTACCACCTGTCCTACAGGACACACATAGGCCTGAGCCTGCTCTCCTCCTACCACCTGTCCTACAGGACACACATAGGCCTGAGCCTGCTCTCCTCCTACCACCTGTCCTACAGGACACACATAGGCCTGAGCCTGCTCCTATCCTACCACCTGTCCTACAGGACACACATAGGCCTGAGCCTGCTCTCCTCCTACCACCTGTCCTACAGGACACACATAGGCCAAAGCCTGCTCCTATCCTACCACCTGTCCTACAGGACACACATAGGCCTGAGCCTGCTCTCCTCCTACCACCTGTCCTACAGGACACACACAGGCCTGAGCCTGCTCTCCTCCTACCACCTGTCCTACAGGACACACATAGGCCTGAGCCTGCTCTCCTCCTACCACCTGTCCTACAGGACACACATAGGCCCAAGCCTGCTCCTATCCTACCACCTGTCCTACAGGACACACACAGGCCTGAGCCTGCTCTCCTCCTACCACCTGTCCTACAGAAGGACACACATAGGCCTGAGCCTGCTCTCCTCCTACCACCTGTCCTACAGAAGGACACACATAGGCCTGAGCCTGCTCTCCTCCTACCACCTGTCCTACAGAAGGACACACATAGGCCTGAGCCTGCTCTCCTCCTACCACCTGTCCTACAGGACACACATAGGCCTGAGCCTGCTCTCCTCCTACCACCTGTCCTACAGGACACACATAGGCCTGAGCCTGCTCTCCTCCTACCACCTGTCCTACAGGACACACATAGGCCTGAGCCTGCTCTCCTCCTACCACCTGTCCTACAGGACACACATAGGCCTGAGCCTGCTCTCCTCTTACCACCTGTCCTACAGGACACACATAGGCCTGAGCCTGCTCTCCTCCTACCACCTGTCCTACAGGACACACATAGGCCTGAGCCTGCTTCTATCCTACCACCTGTCCTACAGAAGGACACACATAGGCCTGAGCCTGCTCTCCTCCTACCACCTGTCCTACAGGACACACATAGGCCCAAGCCTGCTCTCCTACCACCTGTCCTACAGAAGGACACACATAGGCCTGAGCCTGCTCTCCTCCTACCACCTGTCCTACAAGACACACATAGGCCTGAGCCTGCTCTCCTCCTACCACCTGTCCTACAGGACACACATAGGCCTGAGCCTGCTCCTATCCTACCACCTGTCCTACAGGACACACATAGGCCTGAGCCTGCTCTCCTCCTACCACCTGTCCTACAGAAGGACACACATAGGCCTGAGCCTGCTCTCCTCCTACCACCTGTCCTACAGGACACACATAGGCCTGAGCCTGCTCTCCTCCTACCACCTGTCCTACAGGACACACATAGGCCTGAGCCTGCTTTCCTCCTACCACCTGTCCTACAGGACACACATAGGCCTGAGCCTGCTCTCCTCCTACCACCTGTCCTACAGGACACACATAGGCCTGAGCCTGCTCTCCTCCTACCACCTGTCCCACAGGACACACATAGGCCTGAGCCTGCTCTCCTCCTACCACCTGTCCTACAGGACACACATAGGCCTGAGCCTGCTCCTATCCTACCACCTGTCCTACAGGACACACATAGGCCTGAGCCTACTCTCCTCCTACCACCTGTCCTACAGGACACACATAGGCCTGAGCCTGCTCTCCTCCTACCACCTGTCCTACAGGACACACATAGGCCTGAGCCTGCTCTCCTCCTACCACCTGTCCTACAGGACACACATAGGCCTGAGCCTGCTCTCCTCCTACCACCTGTCCTACAGGACACACATAGGCCCGAGCCTGCTCTCCTCCTACCACCTGTCCTACAGGACACACATAGGCCTGAGCCTGCTCTCCTCCTACCACCTGTCCCACAGGACACACATAGGCCTGAGCCTGCTCTCCTACCACCTGTCCTACAGGACACACATAGGCCTGAGCCTGCTCCTATCCTACCACCTGTCCTACAGAAGGACACACATAGGCCTGAGCCTGCTCTCCTCCTACCACCTGTCCTACAGGACACACATAGGCCTGAGCCTGCTCTCCTCCTACCACCTGTCCTACAGGACACACATAGGCCTGAGCCTGCTCTCCTCCTACCACCTGTCCTACAGGACACACATAGGCCGGAGCCTGCTCTCCTCTTACCACCTGTCCCAGAGGACACACATAGGCCTGAGCCTGCTCTCCTCCTACCACCTGTCCTACAGGACACACATAGGCCTGAGCCTGCTCTCCTCCTACCACCTGTCCTACAGGACACACATAGGCCTGAGCCTGCTCTCCTCCTACCACCTGTCCTACAGGACACACATAGGCCTGAGCCTGCTCTCCTCCTACCACCTGTCCTACAGGACACACATAGGCCTGAGCCTGCTCTCCTCCTACCACCTGTCCCACAGGACACACATAGGCCTGAGCCTGCTCTCCTACCACCTGTCCTACAGGACACACATAGGCCTGAGCCTGCTCTCCTCCTACCACCTGTCCCACAGGACACACATAGGCCTGAGCCTGCTCTCCTCCTACCACCTGTCCTACAGGACACACATAGGCCTGAGCCTGCTCTCCTCCTACCACCTGTCCTACAGGACACACATAGGCCTGAGCCTGCTCTCCTCCTACCACCTGTCCTACAGGACACACATAGGCCGGAGCCTGCTCTCCTCTTACCACCTGTCCCAGAGGACACACATAGGCCTGAGCCTGCTCTCCTCCTACCACCTGTCCTACAGGACACACATAGGCCTGAGCCTGCTCTCCTCCTACCACCTGTCCTACAGGACACACATAGGCCTGAGCCTGCTCTCCTCCTACCACCTGTCCTACAGGACACACATAGGCCTGAGCCTGCTCTCCTCCTACCACCTGTCCTACAGGACACACATAGGCCTGAGCCTGCTCTCCTCTTACCACCTGTCCTACAGGACACACATAGGCCTGAGCCTGCTCTCCTCCTACCACCTGTCCCACAGAAGGACAGAAAAAAACACAAGGAGGCTGGGAAAGCATAGGGCCTTATAGGCGGGGCAATTAACTCTTTATTGCTCTTTACCATCTGTCCTATCATTGCAGGAAGATAGAATCTCCCCATTATGTGCTGCTGCTTAGGACGTAAGGGAAACTGCTGTATACCTACACAGAATGGGGATATATATACACACTCATAGAGGAGGAGGATAATAAGTATATAATACACTGCTGTATACCTACACAGAATGGGGATATATATACACACTCATACAGGGGGATAATAAGTATATAATACACTGCTGTATACCTACACAGAATGGAGATATATACACACTCACAGCAGTGTATTATATACTTATTATCCGCCTGTATGAGTGTGTATATATCCCCCCATTCTGTGTAGGTATACAGCAGTGTATTATATACTTAGTATCCCCCTGTATATACTTATTATCCTCCTGTATGAGTGTGTATATATCTCTCCATTCTGTGTAGGTATACAGCAGTGTATTATATACTTATCCCCCTCCTGTATGAGTGTGTATATATCTCCATTCTGTGTAGGTATACAGCATTGTATTATATACTTATTATCCTCCTATATGAGTGTGTATATATCTCCCCATTCTGTGTAGGTATACAGCAGTGTATTATATACTTATTATCCCCCTGTATGAGTGTATATCTCTCTCCATTCTGTGTAGGTATACAGCAGTGTATTATATACTTATTATCCTCCTCCTGTATGAGTGTGTATATGTATCCTCATTCTGTGTAGGTATACAGCAGTGTATTATATACTTATTATCCCCCTGTATGAGTGTGTATATATCTCCCCTCTGTGTAGGTATACAGCAGTGTATTATATACTTATTATCCCCCTGTATGAGTGTGTATATATCTCCCCATTCTGTGTAGTATACAGCAGTGTATTATATACTTATTCTCCTCCTGTATGAGTGTGTATATTTCTCCCTATTCTGTGTAGGTATACAGCAGTTTATTATATACTTATTATCCTCCTGTATGAGTGTGTATATATCTCCCCATTCTGTGTAGGTATACAGCAGTGTATTATATACTTATTATCCTCCTGTATGAGTGTGTATATATCTCCCCATTCTGTGCAGGTATACAGCAGTGTATTATATACTTATTATCCCCCTCCTGTATGAGTGTGTATATATCTCCATTCTGTGTAGGTATACAGCAGTGTATTATATACTTATTATCCTCCTGTATGAGTGTGTATATATCTCCCCATTCTGTGTAGGTATACAGCTGTGTATTATATACTTATTATCCTCCTGTATGAGTGTGTATATATCTCTCCATTCTGTGTAGGTATACAGCAGTGTATTATATACTTATTATCCTCTTGTATGAGTGTGTATATATCTCCATTCTGTGTAGGTATACAGCAGTGTATTATATACTTATTATCCTCCTGTATGAGTGTGTATATATCTCCCCATTCTGTGTAGGTATACAGCAGTGTATTATATACTTATTATCCTCCTGTATGAGTGTGTATATATCCCCCCATTCTGTGTAGGTATACAGCAGTGTATTATATACTTATTATCCCCCTGTATGAGTGTGTATATATATCCCCATTCTGTGTAGGTATACATCAGTGTATTATATACTTATTATCCCCCTGTATGAGTGTGTATATATATCCCCATTCTGTGTAGGTATACAGCAGTGTATTATATACTTATTATCCCCCTGTATGAGTGTGTATATATATCCCCATTCTGTGTAGGTATACAGCAGTGTATTATATACTTATTATCCACCTGTATGAGTGTGTATATATCTCCCCATTCTGTGTAGGTATACAGCAGTGTATTATATACTTATTATCCCCCTGTATGAGTGTGTATATATATCCCCATTCTGTGTAGGTATACAGCAGTGTATTATATACTTATTATCCTCCTGTATGAGTGTGTATATATCCCCATTCTGTGTGGGTATACAGCAGTGTATTATATACTTATTATTCTCCTGTATGAGTGTGTATATATCCCCTCATTCTGTGTAGGTATACAGCAGTGTATTATATACTTATTATCCTCCTGTATGAGTGTGTATATATATATCTCTCCATTCTGTGTAGGTATACAGCAGTGTATTATATACTTATTATCCTCCTGTATGAGTGTGTATATATCCCCATTCTGTGTGGGTATACAGCAGTGTATTATATACTTATTATCCTCCTGTATGAGTGTGTATATATCCCCTCATTCTGTGTAGGTATACAGCAGTGTATTATATACTTATTATCCTCCTGTATGAGTGTGTATATATCCCCTCATTCTGTGTAGGTATACAGCAGTGTATTATATACTTATTATCCCCCTGTATGAGTGTGTATATATATCTCTCCATTCTGTGTAGGTATACAGCAGTGTATTATATACTTATTATCCTCCTGTATGAGTGTGTATATATATCCCCATTCTGTGTAGGTATACAGCAGTGTATTATATACTTATTATCCCCCTGTATGAGTGTGTATATATATCCCCATTCTGTGTAGGTATACAGCAGTGTATTATATACTTATTATCCTCCTGTATGAGTGTATATATCTCTCCATTCTGTGTAGGTATACAGCAGTGTTTTATATACTTATTATCCCCCTGTATGAGTGTGTATATATATCCCCCCATTCTGTGTAGGTATACAGCAGTGTATTATATACTTATTATCCCCCTGTATGAGTGTGTATATATCTCTCCATTCTGTGTAGGTATACAGCAGTGTATTATATACTTATTATCCTCCTGTATGAGTGTGTATATATCTCCATTCTGTGTAGGTATACAGCAGTGTATTATATACTTATTATCCTCCTCCTGTATGAGTGTGTATATATCTCCCCATTCTGTGTAGGTATACAGCAGTGTATTATATACTTATTATCCTCCTGTATGAGTGTGCATATATTTCCTCATTCTGTGTAGGTATACAGCAGTGTATTATATACTTATTATCCTCCTGTATGAGTGTGTATATATCTCCATTCTGTGTAGGTATACAGCAGTGTATTATATACTTATTACCCTCCTGTATGAGTGTGTATATATCTCTCCATTCTGTGTAGGTATACAGCAGTGTATTACATACTTATTATCCTCCTGTATGACTGTGTATATATCCCCCCATTCTGTGTAGGTATACAGCAGTGTATTACATACTTATTATCCTCCTGTATGAGTGTGTATATATCCCCATTCTGTGTAGGTATACAGCAGTGTATTATATACTTATTATCCTCCTGTATTAGTGTATATATCTCCCCATTCTGTGTAGGTATACAGCAGTGTATTACATACTTATTATCCTCCTGTATGAGTGTGTATATATCCCCATTCTGTGTAGGTATACAGCAGTGTATTATATACTTATTATCCTCCTCCTGTATGAGTGTATATATCTCCCCATTCTGTGTAGGTATACAGCAGTGTATTATATACTTATTATCCTCCTCCTGTATGAGTGTATATATCCCCATTCTGTGTAGGTATACAGCAGTGTATTATATAGTTATTATCCCCCTGTATGAGTGTATATATATCCCCCCATTCTGTGTAGGTATACAGCAGTGTATTATATACTTATTATCCTCCTGTATGAGTGTATATATCTCCCCATTCTGTGTAGGTATACAGCAGTGTATTATATACTTATTATCCCCCTGTATGAGTGTGTATATATATCCCCATTCTGTGTAGGTATACAGCAGTGTATTATATACTTATTATCCCCCTGTATGAGTGTGTATATATCTGACCTGTATATACTTCTCCCAGTAACACTGACCTGTATATACTTCTCCCAGTAACACTGACCTGTATATACTACTCCCAGTTACACTAAGCTGTATATACTTCTCCCAGTAACACTAAGCTGTATATACTACTCCCAGTAACACTGACCTGTATATACTACTCCCAGTAACACTGACCTGTATATACTACTCCCAGTAACACTGACCTGTATATACTACTCCCAGTAACACTGACCTGTATATACTACTCCCAGTAACACTGACCTGTATATACTACTCCCAGTAACACTGACCTGTATATACTTCTCCCAGTAACACTGACCTGTATATACTTCTCCCAGTAGCACTGACCTTTATATACTATTCCCAGTAACACTAACCTGTATATACTATTCCCAGTAACACTGACCTGTATATACTATTCCCAGTAACACTAAGCTGTATATACTACTCCCAGTAACACTGACCTGTATATACTACTCCCAGTAACACTGACCTGTATATACTTCTCCCAGTAACACTGACCTGTATATACTACTCCCAGTAACACTGAGCTGTATATACTTCTCCCAGTAACACTGACCTGTATATACTACTCCCAGTAGCACTGAGCTGTATATACTACTCCCAGTAACACTGACCTGTATATACTACTCCCAGTAGCACTGACCTGTATATACTTCTCCCAGTAACACTGACCTGTATATACTATTCCCAGTAACACTGACCTGTATATACTATTCCCAGTAACACTAAGCTGTATATACTACTCCCAGTAACACTGACCTGTATATACTACTCCCAGTAACACTGACCTGTATATACTTCTCCCAATAACACTGACCTGTATATACTACTCCCAGTAACACTGACCTGTATATACTACTCCCAGTAACACTGACCTGTATATACTACTCCCAGTAACACAGACCTGTATATACTTCTCCCAGTAACACTGACCTGTATATACTACTCCCAGTAACACTGACCTGTATATACTACTCCCAGTAACACTGACCTGTATATACTACTCCCAGTAACACTGACCTGTATATACTACTCCCAGTAACACTGACCTGTATATACTTCTCCCAATAACACTGACCTGTATATACTACTCCCAGTAACACAGACCTGTATATACTACTCCCAGTAACACTGACCTGTATATACTACTCCCAGTAACACTGACCTGTATATACTTCTCCCAATAACACTGACCTGTATATACTACTCCCAGTAACTCTGACCTGTATATACTACTCCCAGTAACACTGACCTGTATATACTATTCCCAGTTACACTAAGCTGTATATACTACTCCCAGTAACACTGACCTGTATATACTTCTCCCAGTTACACTAAGCTGTATATACTACTCCCAGTAACACTGACCTGTATATACTACTCCCAGTAACACTGACCTGTATATACTTCTCCCAGTAACACTGACCTGTATATACTACTTCCAGTAGCACTGAGCTGTATATACTACTCCCAGTAACACTGACCTGTATATACTACTCCCAGTAGCACTGACCTGTATATACTTCTCCCAGTAACACTGACCTGTATATACTATTCCCAGTAACACTGACCTGTATATACTACTCCCAGTAACACTGACCTGTATATACTACTCCCAGTAACACTGAGCTGTATATACTACTCCCAGTAACACTGACCTGTATATACTACTCCCAGTAACACTGACCTGTATATACTACTCCCAGTAACACTGACCTGTATATACTTCTCCCAATAACACTGACCTGTATATACTACTCCCAGTAACTCTGACCTGTATATACTACTCCCAGTAACACTGACCTGTATATACTATTCCCAGTTACACTAAGCTGTATATACTACTCCCAGTAACACTGACCTGTATATACTTCTCCCAGTTACACTAAGCTGTATATACTACTCCCAGTAACACTGACCTGTATATACTACTCCCAGTAACACTGACCTGTATATACTTCTCCCAGTAACACTGACCTGTATATACTACTTCCAGTAGCACTGAGCTGTATATACTACTCCCAGTAACACTGACCTGTATATACTACTCCCAGTAGCACTGACCTGTATATACTTCTCCCAGTAACACTGACCTGTATATACTATTCCCAGTAACACTGACCTGTATATACTACTCCCAGTAACACTGACCTGTATATACTACTCCCAGTAACACTGACCTGTATATACTACTCCCAGTAGCACTGACCTGTATATACTACTCCCAGTAACACTGACCTGTATATACTACTCCCAGTAACACTGACCTGTATATACTACTCCCAGTAGCACTGACCTGTATATACTTCTCCCAGTAACACTGACCTGTATATACTATTCCCAGTTACACTAAGCTGTATATACTTCTCCCAGTAACACTGACCTGTATATACTACTCCCAGTAACACTGACCTGTATATACTACTCCCAGTAACACTGACCTGTATATACTTCTCCCAGTAACACTGACCTGTATATACTACTCCCAGTAACACTGACCTGTATATACTACTCCCAGTTACACTGACCTGTATATACTACTCCCAGTAACACTGACCTGTATATACTATTCCCAGTTACACTAAGCTGTATATACTACTCCCAGTAACACTAAGCTGTATATACTTCTCCCAGTAACACTGACCTGTATATACTACTCCCAGTAACACTGACCTGTATATACTACTCCCAGTAACACTGACCTGTATATACTTCTCCCAGTAACACTAAGCTGTATATACTACTCCCAGTAACACTGACCTGTATATACTACTCCCAGTAACACTGACCTGTATATACTTCTCCCAATAACACTGACCTGTATATACTACTCCCAGTAACACTGACCTGTATATACTACTCCCAGTAACACTGACCTGTATATACTATTCCCAGTTACACTGAGCTGTATACTCATTTGTTGCAGACGTGTTGTTCCTGCTACACTGACACCGGCTGAGACATTAGGTGAGTAAGGGCCCTATTCCACGGGACGATTATCGTTCAGATTATCGTTAAGTTGTTCGAATCTAAACGATAATCTTTCGTTTGAATACCAGTAAATGATTAACGATCAAACGAGAAATCAGTGATCGCTTAATAAGACCTGGACATATTTTTATCGTTGCTCGTTCGCAAATCGTTCGCATTGAATAAGATGTCGTTCGGTCGCTCGCAGTAGTGACGAACGCAATAGCAACGACTAGACGACCACAAGAACGATCATAAGTAACGATTATCGTTCTATGTAAATGGGTGAACGATTTCAGGTCTTTCGCAATAGCGGTCCTTTTGATCGTTTATCGTTAACGATTATGCGAACGATAATCGTCCCGTGGAATAGGCCCTAACACCGGCCTGCTATGTGACATCACTGAGGACCCACAACACCCATCTACCGGCAACATCCCGTCACTTTCTGGCTTTGTGTATCATCCGCTTTGCTGAGTATCTGAACTGGTGATCCGTTCTGCCAAGTCGGCTCTCACCTCTGTAGTCTGGGTAACGTAGAGACGGCCGCTGCTCCTCATGGACGTCATTGTTGTAGCTTTCATCTGATGGAAATCCTGATCCTGGGGCGAGAAGAGGCAAAAGTTATTCAGGATTGTAACTATTCACCCCCGGGGCTGCAGCCTCGTGTTCTTTGGATTGGTCGGTGGTGGATAAGAACACTGTGGGCTGACCGTAGAGCGGGGGCCGTTATAAGAACACTGTGGGCTGACCGTAGAGCGGGGGGCCGTTATAAGAACACTGTGGGCTGACCGTAGAGCGGGGGGCCGTTATAAGAACACTGTGGGCTGACCGTAGAGCGGGGGCCGTTATAAGAACACTGTGGGCTGACCGTAGAGCGGGGGGCCGTTATAAGAACACTGTGGGCTAACCGTAGAGCGGGGGGCCGTTATAAGAACACTGTGGGCTGACCGTAGAGCGGGGGCCGTTATAAGAACACTGTGGGCTGACCGTAGAGCGGGGGGCCGTTATAAGAACACTGTGGGCTGACCGTAGAGCGGGGGGCCGTTATAAGAACACTGTGGGCTGACCGTAGAGAGGGGGGCCGTTATAAGAACACTGTGGGCTAACCGTAGAGCGGGGGGCCGTTATAAGAACACTGTGGGCTGACCGTAGAGCGGGGGGGCCGTTATAAGAACACTGTGGGCTGACCATAGAGCGGGGGGCCGTTATAAGAACACTGTGGGCTGACCGTAGAGAGGGGGGCCGTTATAAGAACACTGTGGGCTGACCGTAGAGCGGGGGGCCGTTATAAGAACACTGTAGGCTGACCGTAGAGCGGGGGGCCGTTATAAGAACACTGTGGGCTGACCGTAGAGCGGGGGGCCGTTATAAGAACACTGTGGGCCGACCGTAGAGCGGGGGGCCGTTATAAGAACACTGTGGGCTGACCGTAGAGCGGGGGACACACTGTGGGCTGACCGTAGAGCGGGGGGCACACTGTGGGCTGACCGTAGAGCGGGGGGCCGTTATAAGAACACTGTGGGCTGATTGTAGAGCGGGGGCCGTTATAAGAACACTGTGGGCTGATTGTAGAGCGGGGGCCGTTATAAGAACACTGTGGGCTGACCATAGAGCGGGGGGCACACTGTGGGCTGACCGTAGAGCGGGGGGCCGTTATAAGAACACTGTGGGCTGACCGTAGAGCGGGGGGCTGTTATAAGAACACTGTGGGCTGACCGTAGAGCGGGGGGCCGTTATAAGAACACTGTGGGCTGACCGTAGAGCGGGGGGGCCGTTATAAGAACACTGTGGGGCTGACCGTAGAGCGGGGGGCCGTTATAAGAACACTGTGGGCTAACCGTAGAGCGGGGGGCCGTTATAAGAACACTGTGGGCTGAACCGTAGAGCGGGGGCCGTTATAAGAACACTGTGGGCTGACCGTAGAGCGGGGGCCGTTATAAGAACACTGTGGGCTGACCGTAGAGCGGGGGGCCGTTTATAAGAACACTGTAGGCTGACCGTAGAGCGGGGGGCCGTTATAAGAACACTGTGGGCTGACCGTAGAGCGGGGGGCCGTTATAAGAACACTGTGGGCTGACCGTAGAGCGGGGGGCCGTTATAAGAACACTGTGGGCTGACCGTAGAGCGGGGGGCCGTTATAAGAACACTGTAGGCTGACCGTAGAGCGGGGGGCCGTTATAAGAACACTGTGGGCTGACCGTAGAGCGGGGGGCCGTTATAAGAACACTGTGGGCTGACCGTAGAGCGGGGGGCACACTGTGGGCTGACCGTAGAGCGGGGGGCACACTGTGGGCTGACCGTAGAGCGGGGGGCCGTTATAAGAACACTGTGGGCTGATTGTAGAGCGGGGGCCGTTATAAGAACACTGTGGGCTGACCGTAGAGCGGGGGGCACACTGTGGGCTGACCGTAGAGCGGGGGGCCGTTATAAGAACACTGTGGGCTGACCGTAGAGCGGGGGGCCGTTATAAGAACACTGTGGGCTGACCGTAGAGCGGGGGGCCGTTATAAGAACACTGTGGGCTGACCGTAGAGCTGGGGGCCGTTATAAGAATACTGTGGGCTAACCGTAGAGCGGGGGGCCGTTATAAGAATACTGTGGGCTGACCGTAGAGCGGGGGGCCGTTATAAGAATACTGTGGGCTGACCGTAGAGCGGGGGGCCGTTATAAGAACACTGTGGGCTGACCGTAGAGCGGGGGTGTTATAAGAACACTGTGGGCTGACCGTAGAGCGGGGGCCGTTATAAGAACACTGTGGGCTGACCGTAGAGCGGGGGGCCGTTATAAGAACACTGTGGGCTGACCGTTGAGCGGGGGCCGTTATAAGAACACTGTGGGCTGACCGTAGAGCGGGGGGCCGTTATAAGAACACTGTGGGCTGACCGTAGAGCGGGGGGCCGTTATAAGAACACTGTGGGCTGACCGTAGAGCGGGGGCCGTTATAAGAACACTGTGGGCTGACCGTAGAGGGGGGGCCGTTATAAGAACACTGTGGGCTGACCGTAGAGCGGGGGCCGTTATAAGAACACTGTGGGCTGACCGTAGAGCGGGGGCCGTTATAAGAACACTGTGGGCTGACCGTAGAGCGGGGGGCCGTTATAAGAATACTATGGGCTAACCGTAGAGCGGGGGGCCGTTATAAGAATACTATGGGCTAACCGTAGAGCGGGGGGCCGTTATAAGAACACTGTGGGCTGACCGTAGAGCGGGGGCCGTTATAAGAACACTGTGGGCTGACCGTAGAGCGGGGGCCGTTATAAGAACACTGTGGGCTGACCGTAGAGCGGGGGCCGTTATAAGAACACTGTGGGCTGACCGTAGAGCGGGGGGCCGTTATAAGAACACTGTGGGCTGACCGTAGAGCGGGGGGCCATTATAAGAACACTGTGGGCTGACCGTAGAGCGGGGGGCCGTTATAAGAACACTGTTGGCTGACCGTAGAGCGGGGGGCCGTTATAAGAACACTGTGGGCTGACCGTAGAGCGGGGGGCCGTTATAAGAACACTGTGGGCTGACCGTAGAGCGGGGGGCCGTTATAAGAACACTGTGGGCTGACCGTAGAGCGGGGGGCCGTTATAAGAACACTGTGGGCTGACCGTAGAGCGGGGGGCCGTTATAAGAACACTGTGGGCTGACCGTAGAGCAGGGGGCCGTTATAAGAACACTGTGGGCTGACCGTAGAGAGGGGGGCCGTTATAAGAACACTGTGGGCTGACCGTAGAGCGGGGGGCCGTTATAAGAACACTGTGGGCTGACCGTAGAGCGGGGGGCCGTTATAAGAACACTGTGGGCTGACCGTAGAGCAGGGGGCCGTTATAAGAACACTGTAGGCTGACCGTAGAGCAGGGGGCCGTTATAAGAACACTGTTGGCTGACCGTAGAGAGGGGGGCCGTTATAAGAACACTGTTGGCTGACCGTAGAGCGGGGGGCCGTTATAAGAACACTGTGGGCTGACCGTAGAGCGGGGGGCCGTTATAAGAACACTGTAGGCTGACCGTAGAGCGGGGGGCCGTTATAAGAACACTGTGGGCTGACCGTAGAGCGGGGGGCCGTTATAAGAACACTGTGGGCTGATCACCTCACCTGGATGAGCCAGAAGGCTACCGGGACAATGTGTGGTGGGTCATGTGACCAGGATAGAGACAGAAGTTTATTTGGACAGTTTGTGTTGTGTAGCCCAAGCCTTGTATATGATCACTGCCAGACAGGGACGACAGATCTGCCCTAGCCATGTCTGGCTGGAGCACTGCAGGTGAGGGGCTATGGTGAACACAGACTAATTCTATCCACATCAGGTTGTTGTTCCTCTTCCTCTGATTGCTGCACAAGATTAACTGAGGTTCTGTATAAGTCAGTAAAGTACAGTGCAAAGGCTGTGTCTCTACTGCAACCTGCTAAGATTCCACAGGGGTCACCCCTGATAGCCAGCTCTCCTGCTTGGGGAGCCTGTAATCCCTGATCTTGTGTCACTTCATTCACACAGGATAGCTCAGGCAGATGTTCATCCCCGTGGATACAGGACTCTCTTCTTACAGCCCCAGTTGAGTACCACATTGTCTGGATAGGATCCCACAGACCCCCAAACCTCTTCAGCTCCACACCTGAGGGTTATTGTATTTCAAGTATCAATTGTACCCAGAGCCTAGGTCAGCAGCTTATCGTTATATTACTCCCAGCTTCCAAGCTGTGCCTAAAGTGCTCTCATCTACCAGGGACACACAGACATAAAGTCCAATAACAAAAGTCCAGTTTATTGTGGTGCCGGAAACAGAAAATAAAAAGCCTTTACACATCAGGCAGATTCAATGGCAAAACACAAAGCAAAACCTGCTCATCTGAGCACTAACTAACCATATCACCTCTAACTAACTCCAGCACCTTCCTACCAGGTACTGGTCCAGCTCCTCACATACACACACAAACACACACACACACACAGACACACATACACACAGCACCTTACTACCAGGCACTGGTCCAGCTCCTCACACATACACACAGCACCTTACTACCAGGCACTGGTCCAGCTCCTCACATACACAGCACCTTACTACCAGGCACTGGTCCAGCTCCTCACATACACAGCACCTTCCTACCAGGTACTGGTCCAGCTCCTCACACACACACAGCACCTTACTACCAGGCACTGGTCCAGCCCCTCACATACACAGCACCTTACTACCAGGCACTGGTCCAGCTCCTCACATACACAGCACCTTACTACCAGGCACTGGTCCAGCTCCTCACATACACACAGCACCTTACTACCAGGCACTGGTCCAGCTCCTCACACACACACACAGCACCTTACTACCAGGCACTGGTCCAGCTCCTCACATACATACACAGCACCTTACTACCAGGCACTGGTCCAGCTCCTCACACACACAGCACCTTACTACCAGGCACTGGTCCAGCTCCTCACACACATACACACAGCACCTTACTACCAGGCACTGGTCCAGCCCCTCACATACACACAGCACCTTACTACCAGGCACTGGTCCAGCTCCTCACACACACAGCACCTTACTACCAGGTACTGGTCCAGCTCCTCACATACACACAGCACCTTACTACCAGGCACTGGTCCAGCTCCTCACATACACACACAGCACCTTACTACCAGGCACTGGTCCAGCTCCTCACATACACACACAGCACCTTACTACCAGGCACTGGTCCAACTCCTCACATACACACACAGCACCTTACTACCAGGCACTGGTCCAGCTCCTCACATACACACACAGCACCTTACTACCAGGCACTGGTCCAGCTCCTCACACACACACACAGCACCTTACTACCAGGCACTGGTCCAGCTCCTCACACACACAGCACCTTACTACCAGGCACTGGTCCAGCTCCTCACATACACACACACAGCACCTTACTACCAGGCACTGGTCCAGCTCCTCACACACACACACAGCACCTTACTACCAGGCACTGGTCCAGCTCCTCACATACACACACAGCACCTTACTACCAGGCACTGGTCCAGCTCCTCACATACACACACACAGCACCTTACTACCAGGCACTGGTCCAGCTCCTCACACATACACACAGCACCTTACTACCAGGCACTGGTCCAGCTCCTCACATACACACAGCACCTTACTACCAGGCACTGGTCCAGCTCCTCACATACACACACACAGCACCTTACTACCAGGCACTGGTCCAGCTCCTCACATACACAGCACCTTACTACCAGGCACTGGTCCAGCTCCTCACACACACACACAGCACCTTACTACCAGGCACTGGTCCAGCTCCTCACACACACACACAGCACCTTACTACCAGGCAGTGGTCCAGCTCCTCACATACACACACAGCACCTTACTACCAGGCACTGGTCCAGCTCCTCACACACACACACAGCACCTTACTACCAGGCACTGGTCCAGCTCCTCACATACACACACAGCACCTTACTACCAGGCACTGGTCCAGCTCCTCACATACACACAGCACCTTACTACCAGGCACTGGTCCAGCTCCTCACATACACAGCACCTTACTACCAGGCACTGGTCCAGCTCCTCACATACACAGCACCTTACTACCAGGCAGTGGTCCAGCTCCTCACATACACACACACAGCACCTTACTACCAGGCACTGGTCCAGCTCCTCACACACACACACACAGCACCTTACTACCATGCACTGGTCCAGCTCCTCACACACACACAGCACCTTACTACCAGGCACTGGTCCAGCTCCTCACAGATACACACAGCACCTTACTACCAGGCACTGGTCCAGCTCCTCACACACACATACACACAGCACCTTACTACCAGGCACTGGTCCAGCTCCTCACATACACACAGCACCTTACTACCAGGCACTGGTCCAGCTCCTCACATACACACAGCACCTTACTACCAGGCACTGGTCCAGCTCCTCACATACACACACAGCACCTTACTACCAGGCACTGGTCCAGCTCCTCACACATACACACACAGCACCTCACTACCAGGCACTGGTGCAGCTCCTCACATACATACACAGCACCTTACTACCAGGCACTGGTCCAGCTCCTCACATACACATACACACAGCACCTTACTACCAGGCACTGGTCCAGCTCCTCACATACACACACACAGCACCTTACTACCAGGCACTGGTCCAGCTCCTCACATACATACACACAGCACCTTACTACCATGCACTGGTCCAGCTCCTCACATACACACAGCACCTTACTACCAGGCACTGGTCCAGCTCCTCACACACACACACACACACAGCACCTTACTACCAGGCACTGGTCCAGCTCCTCACATACACACAGCACCTTACTACCAGGCACTGGTCCAGCTCCTCACATACACACACAGCACCTTACTACCAGGCACTGGTCCAGCTCCTCACATACACACACAGCACCTTACTACCAGGCACTGGTCCAGCTCCTCACATACACACACAGCACCTTACTACCAGGCACTGGTCCAGCTCCTCACATACACACACAGCACCTTACTACCAGGCACTGGTCCAGCTCCTTACATACATACACACAGCACCTTACTACCTGGCACTGGTCCAGCTCCTCACACACACAGCACCTTACTACCAGGCACTGGTCCAGCTCCTTACATACATACACACAGCACCTTACTACCAGGCACTGGTCCAGCTCCTCACATACACACACAGCACCTTACTACCAGGCACTGGTCCAGCTCCTTACATACATACACACAGCACCTTACTACCTGGCACTGGTCCAGCTCCTCACACACACAGCACCTTACTACCAGGCACTGGTACAGCTCCTCACACACACACAGCACCTTACTACCAGGTACTGGTCCAGCTCCTCACATACACACACACAGCACCTTACTACCAGGCACTGGTACAGCTCCTCACACACACACAGCACCTTACTACCAGGCACTGGTCCAGCTCCTCACATACACACACAGCCCCTTACTACCAGGCACTGGTCCAGCTCCTCACATACACACACAGCACCTTACTACCAGGCACTGGTCCAGCTCCTCACATACACACACAGCACCTTACTACCAGGTACTGGTCCAGCTCCTCACACATACACAGCACCTTACTACCAGGTATTGGTCCAGCTCCTCACACACACACAGCACCTTACTACCAGGCACTGGTCCAGCTCCTCACATACATACACACAGCACCTTACTACCAGGCACTGGTCCAGCTCCTCACATACACAGCACCTTACTACCAGGCACTGGTCCAGCTCCTCACATACACACACAGCACCTTACTACCAGGCACTGGTCCAGCTCCTCACATACACACACAGCACCTTACTACCAGGCACTGGTCCAGCTCCTCACATACACACAGCACCTTACTACCAGGCACTGGTCCAGCTCCTCACACACACACACACAGCACCTTACTACCAGGCACTGGTCCAGCTCCTCACACACACACACACAGCACCTTACTACCAGGCACTGGTCCAGCTCCTCACACACACACACAGCACCTTACTACCAGGCACTGGTCCAGCTCCTCACACACACAGCACCTTACTACCAGGCACTGGTCCAGCTCCTCACACACATACACACAGCACCTTACTACCAGGCACTGGTCCAGCTCCTCACATACACACACAGCACCTTACTACCAGGTATTGGTCCAGCTCCTCACACACACAGCACCTTACTACCAGGCACTGGTCCAGCTCCTCACACACACACAGCACCTTACTACCAGGTATTGGTCCAGCTCCTCACACACACAGCACCTTACTACCAGGCACTGGTCCAGCTCCTCACACACACACACAGCACCTTACTACCTGGCACTGGTCCAGCTCCTCACACATACACACAGCACCTTACTACCAGGCACTGGTCCAGCTCCTCACATACACAGCACCTTACTACCAGGCACTGGTCCAGCTCCTCACATACACACACAGCACCTCACTACCAGGTACTGGTCCAGCTCCTCACATACACACAGCACCTTACTACCAGGCACTGGTCCAGATCCTCACATACACACACACAGCACCTCACTACCAGGTACTGGTCCAGCTCCTCACATACACACAGCACCTTACTACCAGGCACTGGTCCAGCTCCTCACATACATACACACAGCACCTTACTACCAGGCACTGGTCCAGCTCCTCACACATACACACACAGCACCTTACTACCAGGCACTGGTCCAGCTCCTCACATACACACACAGCACCTTACTACCAGGCACTGGTCCAGCTCCTCACACACACATACACACAGCACCTTACTACCAGGCACTGGTCCAGCTCCTCACATACATACACACAGCACCTTACTACCAGGCACTGGTCCAGCTCCTCACACACACAGACACACACACACACACACACACACACACACACACAGCACCTTACTACCAGGCACTGGTCCAGCTCCTCACACACACACACAGCACCTTACTACCAGGCACTGGTCCAGCTCCTCACATACACACAGCACCTTACTACCAGGCACTGGTCCACCTCCTCACATACACACACAGCACCTTACTACCAGGCACTGGTCCAGCTCCTCACACACACACACAGCACCTTACTACCAGGCACTGGTCCAGCTCCTCACATACACACAGCACCTTACTACCAGGCACTGGTCCAGCTCCTCACACACACACAGCACCTTACTACCAGGTACTGGTCCAGCTCCTCACACACACATACACACAGCACCTTACTACCAGGCACTGGTCAAGCTCCTCACACACACACAGCACCTTACTACCAGGCACTGGTCCAGCTCCTCACATACACACACAGCACCTTACTACCAGGCACTGTCAGCTCCTCACATACACATACACAGCACTTACTACCAGGCACTGGTCCACTCCTCACACACACACCACAGCACCTTACTACTAGGCACTGGTTCATGCTCCTCCACTACATACACACAGCCACCTTACTACCAGGCCCTGGTCCAGCTCCTCACATACACACCAGCACCTTACTACCAGGCACTGGTCCAGCTCCTCACACACACACACAGACACCTTACTACCAGGCACTGGTCCAGCTCCTCACATACACAGCCCTTACTACCAGGCACTGGTCCAGCTTCCTACATACACACACAGCACCTTACTACCAGGCACTGGTTCAGCTCCTCACACACACACACAGCACCTTACTACCAGGCACTGGTCCAGCTCCTCACATACACAGCACCTTACTACCAGGCACTGGTCCAGCTCCTCACATACACACACAGCACCTTACTACCAGGTACTGGTCCAGCTCCTCACACACACAGCACCTTACTACTAGGCACTGGTCCAGCTCCTCACACACACACACAGCACCTTACTACCAGGCACTGGTCCAGCTCCTCACATACACACACACAGCACCTTACTACCAGGCACTGGTCCAGCTCCTCACACACACACAGCACCTTACTACCAGGCACTGGTCCAGCTCCTCACACATACACACACAGCACCTTACTACCAGGCACTGGTCCAGCTCCTCACACACACAGCACCTTACTACCAGGTACTGGTCCAGCTCCTCACACACATACACACAGCACCTTACTACCAGGCACTGGTCCAGCTCCTCACATACACATACACAGCACCTTACTACCAGGCACTGGTCCAGCTCCTCACATACATACACACAGCACCTTACTACCAGGCACTGGTCCAGCTCCTCACATACACACACACAGCACCTTACTACCAGGCCCTTTGTCCAGCCTCCTCACACACACACACCAACAGCACCTTCCTACCAGGCACTGGTCCAGCTCCTCACATACACAGGCACCCTTACTACCAGGCAACTGGTCCAGCTCCTCACAATACACCAGCACCTACTACCAGGGCACTGGTCCAGGCTCCTCACATACTACGACAGCACCTTACTACCCAGGGCACTGGTCCAGATCTCCTCACATACAACACACGCACCTTACTACCAGGCCACTGGTCCCAGCTCCTCATATACACACACACAGCACCTACTACCAGGCACTGGTTCCAGCTCCTCACATACACACACAGCACCTGTTACTACCAGGCACTGGTCCAGCTCCTCACTACACACAGCACCTGTACTACTATGTACTGGTCCAGCTCCTCACATACCCACACAGCGACCTTACGACCAGGCACTGGTCCAGCTCCTCACTACACAGCACCTACTACCAGGCACTGGTCCAGCTCCTCACATACACACAGCACCTTACTACCAGGCACTGGTCCAGCTCCTCACATACACACAGCACCTTACTACCAGGCACTGGTCCAGCTCCTCACACACACAGCACCTTACTACCAGGTACTGGTCCAGCTCCTCACACACACACACACAGCACCTTACTACCAGGTACTGGTCCAGCTCCTCACATACACACACAGCACCTTACTACCAGGCACTGGTCCAGCTCCTCACACACACACAGCACCTTACTACCAGGCACTGGTCCAGCTCCTCACATACACACAGCACCTTACTACCAGGCACTGGTCCAGCTCCTCACATACACACAGCACCTTACTACCAGGCACTGGTCCAGCTCCTCACATACACAGCACCTTACTACCAGGCACTGGTCCAGCTCCTCACATACACACACACAGCACCTTACTACCAGGCACTGGTCCAGCTCCTCACACATACACACAGCACCTTACTACCAGGCACTGGTCCAGCTCCTCACACATACACACACAGCACACTTACTAACCAGGCCACTAGTCAGCCTCCTCACACACACACAAGCCAACCATTACTACCAGGACACTGGTCCCAGCTCCTCACACCACAACACAGCACCTTACTACCAGGCACTGGTCCAGCTCCTCACATACCCACCACACAGCACCTCTACTACCAGGCACTGGTTCCCAGCCTCCTCCACACACACACGAGCACCTGAACTACCAGGCACTGGTCCAGCTCCTCCACATGACACAGCACACCTTACTACCAGGCCACTGGCTCCAGCTCCTCACACACACACAGCAACCTTATCTACCAGGCACTGGTCCCAGCTCCTCACACATACATACACACAGCACCTTACTACCAGGTACTGGTCCAGCCCCCTCCCTCACATACACACAGCACCTTACTCCCAGGCGACTGGTTCCAGCTTCCTCACACACACACACAGCCACCTTACTACCAGAGCACTGCCGATCCAGCATCCTCACACAACACACAGCAGCCCCTTACTACCAAGGCACTGGTCCAGCTCCTCACATACACACACAGCACCTTACTACCAGGCACTGGTCCAGCTCCTCACACACACAGCACCTTACTACCAGGCACTGGTCCAGCTCCTCACACACACAGAACCTTACTACCAGGCACTGGTCCAGCTCCTCACATACACACAGCACCTTACTACCAGGCACTGGTCCAGCTCCTCACATACACACACAGCACCTTACTACCAGGTACTGGTCCAGCTCCTCACACACATACACACAGCACCTTACTACCAGGCACTGGTCCAGCTCCTCACATACACACAGCACCTTACTACCAGGCACTGGTCCAGCTCCTCACATACACACACAGCACCTTACTACCAGGCACTGGTCCAGCTCCTCACATACATACACACAGCACCTTACAACCAGGCACTGGTCCAGCTCCTCACACACATACACACACAGCACCTTACTACCAGGCACTGGTCCAGCTCCTCACATACACACAGCACCTTACTACCAGGCACTGGTCCAGCTCCTCACATACACACACAGCACCTTACTACCAGGCACTGGTCCAGCTCCTCACACACACACACACACAGCACCTTACTACCAGGCACTGGTCCAGCTCCTCACACACACAGCACCTTACTACCAGGCACTGGTCCAGCTCCTCACATACACACAGCACCTTACTACCAGGCACTGGTCCAGCTCCTCACATACACACAGCACCTTACTACCAGGCACTGGTCCAGCTCCACACACACACACACAGCACCTTACTACCAGGCACTGGTCCAGCTCCTCACATACACACAGCACCTTACTACCAGGCACTGGTCCAGCTCCTCACATACACACAGCACCTAACTACCAGGCACTGGTCCAGCTCCACACACACACACACAGCACCTTACTACCAGGCACTGGTCCAGCTCCTCACATACACACAGCACCTTACTACCAGGCACTGGTCCAGCTCCTCACATACACACAGCACCTTACTACCAGGCACTGGTCCAGCTCCTCACATACACACAGCACCTTACTACCAGGCACTGGTCCAGCTCCTCACACATACACACAGCACCTTACTACCAGGCACTGGTCCAGCTCCTCACACACAGAGCACCTTACTACCAGGCACTGGTCCAGCTCCTCACACACACACACAGCACCTTACTACCAGGCACTGGTCCAGCTCCTCACACACAGAGCACCTTACTACCAGGCACTGGTCCAGCTCCTCACATACACACAGCACCTTACTACCAGGCACTGGTCCAGCTCCTCACACATACACACAGCACCTTACTACCTGGCACTGGTCCAGCTCCTCACATACACAGCACCTCACTACCAGGTACTGGTCCAGCTCCTCACATACACACAGCACCTTACTACCAGGCACTGGTCCAGCTCCTCACATACACACACAGCACCTTACTACCAGGCACTGGTCCAGCTCCTCACATACATACACACAGCACCTTACTACCAGGCACTGGTCCAGCTCCTCACACACACAGCACCTTACTACCAGGCACTGGTCCAGCTCCTCACATACACACACACAGCACCTTACTACCAGGCACTGGTCCAGCTCCTCACACATACACACACAGCACCTTACTACCAGGTACTGGTCCAGCTCCTCACACATACACACAGCACCTTACTACCAGGCACTGGTCCAGCTCCTCACACACACACACAGCACCTTACTACCAGGCACTGGTCCAGCTCCTCACACACACAGCACCTTACTACCAGGCACTGGTCCTGCTCCTCACACATACACACAGCACCTTACTACCAGGCACTGGTCCAGCTCCTCACATACATACACACAGCACCTTACTACCAGGCACTGGTCCAGCTCCTCACACATACACACACAGCACCTTACTACCAGGCACTGGTCCAGCTCCTCACATACACAGCACCTTACTACCAGGCACTGGTCCAGCTCCTCACATACACACACAGCACCTTACTACCAGGCACTGGTCCAGCTCCTCACATACACACACAGCACCTTACTACCAGGCACTGGTCCAGCTCCTCACATACACACACAGCACCTTACTACCAGGTACTGGTCCAGCTCCTCACATACACACACAGCACCTTACTACCAGGCACTGGTCCAGCTCCTCACACACACACACAGCACCTTACTACCAGGCACTGGTCCAGCTCCTCACACACACACAGCACCTTACTACCAGGCACTGGTCCAGCTCCTCACACACACACACAGCACCTTACTACCAGGCACTGGTCCAGCTCCTCACATACATACACACAGCACCTTACTACCAGGCACTGGTCCAGCTCCTCACATACATACACAGCACCTTACTACCAGGCACTGGTCCAGCTCCTCACATACACACAGCACCTTACTACCAGGCACTGGTCCAGCTCCTCACATACATACACACAGCACCTTACTACCAGGCACTGGTCCAGCTCCTCACATACATACACAGCACCTTACTACCAGGCACTGGTCCAGCTCCTCACATACACACAGCACCTTACTACCAGGCACTGGTCCAGCTCCTCACACACACACACAGCACCTTACTACCAGGTACTGGTCCAGCTCCTCACATACACAGCACCTTACTACCAGGCACTGGTCCAGCTCCTCACATACACACAGCACCTTACTACCAGGCACTGGTTCAGCTCCTCACATACACACACAGCACCTTACTACCAGGTACTGGTCCAGCTCCTCACACACACACACAGCACCTTACTACCAGGCACTGGTCCAGCTCCTCACACACACACACAGCACCTTACTACCAGGCACTGGTCCAGCTCCTCACATACACACAGCACCTTACTACCAGGTACTGGTCCAGCTCCTCACACACACACACACAGCACCTTACTACCAGGCACTGGTCCAGCTCCTCACATACACAGCACCTTACTACCAGGCACTGGTCCAGCTCCTCACATACACACACAGCACCTTACTACCAGGCACTGGTCCAGCTCCTCACATACACACAGCACCTTACTACCAGGCACTGGTTCAGCTCCTCACACACACAGCACCTTACTACCAGGCACTGGTCCAGCTCCTCACATACACACAGCACCTTACTACCAGGTACTGGTCCAGCTCCTCACACACACACACACAGCACCTTACTACCAGGCACTGGTCCAGCTCCTCACATACACAGCACCTTACTACCAGGCACTGGTCCAGCTCCTCACATACACACACAGCACCTTACTACCAGGCACTTGTCCAGCTCCTCACATACACAGCTCCCTGTACTCACTGTATATACTGACAGCAGCTCTCTGTGTACTCACTATATATACTGACAGCAGCTCCCTGTACTCACTGTATATACTGACAGCAGCTCCCTGTACTCACTGTATATACTGACAGCAGCTCCCTGTGTACTCACTGTGTATACTGACAGCAGCTCCCTGTGTACTCACTGTATATACTGACAGCAGCTCCCTGTACTCACTGTATATACTGACAGCAGCTCCCTGTACTCACTGTATATACTGACAGCAGCTCCCTGTACTCACTGTATATACTGACAGCAGCCCCCTGTGTACTCACTGTATATACTGACAGCAGCTCCCTGTGTACTCACTGTATATACTGACAGCAGCTCCCTGTGTTCTCACTGTATATACTGACAGCAGCTCCCTGTGTACTCACTGTATATACTGACAGCAGCTCCCTGTACTCACTGTATATACTGACAGCAGCTCCCTGTACTCACTGTATATACTGACAGCAGCTCCCTGTGTACTCACTGTATATACTGACAGCAGCTCCCTGTATATACTGACAGCAGCCACCTGTACTCACTGTATATACTGACAGCAGCTCACTGTATATACTGACAGCAGCTCCCTGTACTCACTGTATATACTGACAGCAGCTCCCTGTGAACTCACTGTATATACTGACAGCAGCTCCCTGTACTCACTGTATATACTGACAGCAGCTCCCTGTGTACTCACTGTATATACTGACAGCAGCTCCCTGTGTACTCACTGTATATACTGACAGCATCCCCCTGTACTCACTGTATATACTGACAGCAGCTCCCTGTGTACTCACTGTATATACTGACAGCAGATCCCTTTGTACTCACTGTATATACTGACAGCAGCCCCCTGTACTCACTGTATATACTGACAGCAGCTCCCTGTGTACTCACTGTATATACTGACAGCAGCTCCCTGTACTCACTGTATATACTGACAGCAGCTCCCTGTTTACTCACTGTATATACTAACAGCACCTCTCTGTGTACTCACTGTATATACTGACAGCATCTCCCTGTGTACTCACTGTATATACTGACAGCAGCTCCCTGTGTACTCACTGTATATACTAACAGCACCTCTCTGTGTACTCACTGTATATACTGACAGCAGCTCCCTGTGTACTCACTGTATATACTGACAGCAGCTCCCCGTGTACTCACTGTATATACTGACAGCAGCTCCCCGTGTACTCACTGTATATACTGACAGCAGCTCCCTGTGTACTCAGTGTATATACTGACAGCAGCTCCCTGTGTACTCACTGTATATACTGACAGCAGCTCCCTGTGTACTCACTGTATATACTGACAGCAGCTCCCTGTGTACTCACTGTATATACTGACAGAAGCTCCCTGTGTACTCACTGTATATACTGACAGATGCTCCCTGTGTACTCACTGTATATACTGACAGCAGCATCCTGTGTACTCACTGTATATACTGACAGCAGCTCCCTGTACTTACTGTATATACTGACAGCAGCTCCCTGTGTACTCACTGTATATACTGACAGCAGCTCCCTGTGTACTCACTGTATATACTGACAGCAGCTCCCTGTACTCACTGTATATACTGACAGCAGCTCCCTGTGTACTCACTGTATATACTGACAGCAGCTCTCTGTACTCACTGTATATACTGACAGCAGCTCCCTGTGTACTCACTGTATATACTGACAGCAGCCCCCTGTACTCACTGTATATACTGACAGCAGCTACCTGTGTACTCACTGTATATACTGACAGCAGCTCCCTGTGTACTCACTGTATATACTGACAGCAGCTCCCTGTGTACTCACTGTATATACTGACAGCAGCTCCCTGTACTCACTGTATATACTGACAGCAGCTCCCTGTACTCACTGTATATACTGACAGCAGCTCCCTGTGTACTCACTGTATATACTGACAGCAGCTCCCTGTACTCACTGTATATACTGACAGCAGCCACCTGTACTCACTGTATATACTGACAGCAGCTCACTGTATATACTGACAGCAGCTCCCTGTACTCACTGTATATACTGACAGCAGCTCTCTGTGTACTCACTGTATATACTGACAGCAGCTCTCTGTGTACTCACTGTATATACTGACAGCAGCTCCCTGTGTACTCACTGTATATACAGACAGCAGCTCCCTGTGTACTCACTGTATATACTGACAGATGCTCCCTGTGTACTCACTGTATATACTGACAGCAGCATCCTGTGTACTCACTGTATATACTGACAGCAGCTCCCTGTGTACTCACTGTATATACTGACAGCAGCTCCCTGTGTACTCACTGTATATACTGACAGCAGCTCCCTGTGTACTCACTGTATATACTGACAGCAGCTCCCTGTGTACTCACTGTATATACTGACAGCAGCTCCCTGTGTACTCACTGTATATACTGACAGCAGCTCCCTGTACTCACTGTATATACTGACAGCAGCTCCCTGTGTACTCACTGTATATACTGACAGCAGCTTCCTGTGTACTCACTGTATATACTGACAGCAGCTCCCTGTACTCACTGTATATACTGACAGCAGCTCCCTGTACTCACTGTATATACTGACAGCAGCTCCCTGTGTACTCACTGTATATACTGACAGCAGCTCCCTGTGTTCTCACTGTATATACTGACAGCAGCTCCCTGTATTCACTGTATATACTGACAGCAGCTCCCTGTGTACTCACTGTATATACTGACAGCAGCTCCCTGTGTACTCACTGTATATACTGACAGCAGCTCCCTGTGTACTCACTGTATATACTGACAGCAGCTCCCTGTGTACTCACTGTATATACTGACAGCAGCTCCCTGTGTACTCACTGTATATACTGACAGAAGCTCCCTGTGTACTCACTGTATATACTGACAGATGCTCCCTGTGTACTCACTGTATATACTGACAGCAGCATCCTGTGTACTCACTGTATATACTGACAGCAGCTCCCTGTACTTACTGTATATACTGACAGCAGCTCCCTGTGTACTCACTGTATATACTGACAGCAGCTCCCTGTGTACTCACTGTATATACTGACAGCAGCTCCCTGTACTCACTGTATATACTGACAGCAGCTCCCTGTGTACTCACTGTATATACTGACAGCAGCTCTCTGTACTCACTGTATATACTGACAGCAGCTCCCTGTGTACTCACTGTATATACTGACAGCAGCCCCCTGTACTCACTGTATATACTGACAGCAGCTACCTGTGTACTCCACTGTATATACTGACAGCAGCTCCCTGTGTACTCACTGTATATACTGACAGCAGCTCCCTGTGTACTCACTGTATATACTGACAGCAGCTCCCTGTACTCACTGTATATACTGACAGCAGCTCCCTGTACTCACTGTATATACTGACAGCAGCTCCCTGTGTACTCACTGTATATACTGACAGCAGCTCCCTGTACTCACTGTATATACTGACAGCAGCCACCTGTACTCACTGTATATACTGACAGCAGCTCACTGTATATACTGACAGCAGCTCCCTGTACTCACTGTATATACTGACAGCAGCTCTCTGTGTACTCACTGTATATACTGACAGCAGCTCTCTGTGTACTCACTGTATATACTGACAGCAGCTCCCTGTGTACTCACTGTATATACAGACAGCAGCTCCCTGTGTACTCACTGTATATACTGACAGATGCTCCCTGTGTACTCACTGTATATACTGACAGCAGCAACCTGTGTACTCACTGTATATACTGACAGCAGCTCCCTGTGTACTCACTGTATATACTGACAGCAGCTCCCTGTGTACTCACTGTATATACTGACAGCAGCTCCCTGTGTACTCACTGTATATACTGACAGCAGCTCCCTGTGTACTCACTGTATATACTGACAGCAGCTCCCTGTGTACTCACTGTATATACTGACAGCAGCTCCCTGTACTCACTGTATATACTGACAGCAGCTCCCTGTGTACTCACTGTATATACTGACAGCAGCTCCCTGTGTACTCACTGTATATACTGACAGCAGCTCCCTGTACTCACTGTATATACTGACAGCAGCTCCCTGTACTCACTGTATATACTGACAGCAGCTCCCTGTGTACTCACTGTATATACTGACAGCAGCTCCCTGTGTTCTCACTGTATATACTGACAGCAGCTCCCTGTATTCACTGTATATACTGACAGCAGCTCCCTGTGTACTCACTGTATATACTGACAGCAGCTCCCTGTGTACTCACTGTATATACTGACAGCAGCTCCCTGTGTAATCACTGTATATACTGACAGCAGCTCCCTGTGTACTCACTGTATATACTGACAGCAGCTCCCTGTGTACTCACTGTATATACTGACAGCAGCTCCCTGTGTACTCACTGTATATACTGACAGCAGCTCCCTGTGTACTCACTGTATATACTGACAGCTGCTCCCTGTGTACTCACTGTATATACTGACAGCAGCTCCATGTACTCACCGTATATACTGACAGCTGCTCCCTGTACTCACCGTATATACTGACAGCTGCTCCCTGTGTACTCACTGTATATACTGACAGCAGCTCCCTGTGTACTCACTGTATATACTGACAGCAGCTCCCTGTGTACTTACTGTATATACTGACAGCAGCTCCCTGTGTTCTCACTGTATATACTGACAGCAGCTCCCTGTACTCACTGTATATACTGACAGCAGCTCCCTGTGTACTCACTGTATATACTGACAGCAGCTCCCTGTGTACTCACTGTATATACTGACAGCAGCTCCCTGTGTACTCACTGTATATACTGACAGCAGCTCCCTGTGTACTCACTGTATATACTGACAGCAGCTCCCTGTGTACTCACTGTATATACTGACAGCAGCTCCCTGTGTACTCACTGAATATACTGACAGCAGCTCCCTGTACTCACTGTATATACTGACAGCAGCTCCCTGTGTACTCACTGTATATACTGACAGCAGCTCCCTGTACTCACTGTATATACTGACAGCAGCTCCCTGTACTCACTGTATATACTGACAGCAGCTCCCTGTGTACTCACTGTATATACTGACAGCAGCTCCCTGTGTACTCACTGTATATACTGACAGCAGCTCCCTGTGTTCTCACTGTATATACTGACAGCAGCTCCCTGTACTCACTGTATATACTGACAGCAGCTCCCTGTGTACTCACTGTATATACTGACAGCAGCTCCCTGTGTACTCACTGTATATACTGACAGCAGCTCCCTGTGTACTCACTGTATATACTGACAGCAGCTCCCTGTGTACTCACTGTATATACTGACAGCAGCTCCCTGTACTCACTGTATATACTGACAGCAGCTCCCTGTGTACTCACTGTATATACTGACAGCAGCTCCCTGTACTCACTGTATATACTGACAGCAGCTCCCTGTGTACTCACTGTATATACTGACAGCAGCTCCCTGTGTACTCACTGTATATACTGACAGCAGCTCCCTGTGTACTCACTGTATATACTGACAGCAGCTCCCTGTGTACTCACTGTATATACTGACAGCAGCTCCCTGTGTACTCACTGTATATACTGACAGCTGCTCCCTGTGTACTCACTGTATATACTGACAGCAGCTCCATGTACTCACCGTATATACTGACAGCTGCTCCCTGTACTCACCGTATATACTGACAGCTGCTCCCTGTGTACTCACTGTATATACTGACAGCAGCTCCCTGTGTACTCACTGTATATACTGACAGCAGCTCCCTGTGTACTCACTGTATATACTGACAGCAGCTCCCTGTGTTCTCACTGTATATACTGACAGCAGCTCCCTGTACTCACTGTATATACTGACAGCAGCTCCCTGTGTACTCACTGTATATACTGACAGCAGCTCCCTGTGTACTCACTGTATATACTGACAGCAGCTCCCTGTGTACTCACTGTATATACTGACAGCAGCTCCCTGTGTACTCACTGTATATACTGACAGCAGCTCCCTGTGTACTCACTGTATATACTGACAGCAGCTCCCTGTGTACTCACTGTATATACTGACAGCTGCAGCCAATCACCGGTCTCAGTTACACTATACATAGGAGGAGCCAATCACCGGCCTCAGTTACACTATACATAGGAGGAGCAGCCAATCACCGGCCTCAGTTACACTATACATAGGAGGAGCCAATCAGCGGCCTCAGTTACACTATACATAGGAGGAGCAGCCAATCACGGGCCTCAGTTACATTATACATAGGAGGAGCAGCCAATCACCGGCCTCAGTTACACTATACATAGGAGCTGCAGCCAATCACCGGCCTCAGTTACACTATACATAGGAGCTGCAGCCAATCACCGGCCTCAGTTACACTATACATAGGAGGAGCCAATCACCGGCCTCAGTTACACTATACATAGGAGCTGCAGCCAATCACCGGCCTCAGTTACACTATACATAGGAGCAGCCAATCACCGGCCTCAGTTACACTATACATAGGAGCTGCAGCCAATCACCGGCCTCAGTTACACTATACATAGGAGGAGCCAATCACCGGCCTCAGTTACCCTATACATAGGAGGAGCTGCCAATCACCGGCCTCAGTTACACTATACATAGGAGGAGCTGCAGCCAATCACCGGCCTCAGTTACACTATACATAGGAGGAGCCAATCACCGGCCTCAGTTACACTATACATAGGAGGAGCAGCCAATCAGCGGCCTCAGTTACACTATACATAGGAGCAGCCAATCACCGGCCTCAGTTACACTATACATAGGAGGAGCCAATCACCGGCCTCAGTTACACTATACATAGGAGGAGGAGCCAATCACCGGCCTCAGTTACACTATACATAGGAGGAGCCAATCACCGGCCTCAGTTACACTATACATAGGAGGAGCAGCCAATCACCGGCCTCAGTTACACTATACATAGGAGGAGCCAATCACCGGCCTCAGTTACACTATACATAGGAGGAGCCAATCACCGGCCTCAGTTACACTATACATAGGAGCTGCAGCCAATCACCGGCCTCAGTTACACTATACATAGGAGCAGCCAATCACCGGCCTCAGTTACACTATACATAGGAGCTGCAGCCAATCACCGGCCTCAGTTACACTATACATAGGAGGAGGAGCCAATCACCGGCCTCAGTTACACTATACATAGGAGGAGCCAATCACCGGCCTCAGTTACACTATACATAGGAGGAGCCAATCAGCGGCCTCAGTTACACTATACATAGGAGCTGCAGCCAATCAGCGGCCTCAGTTACACTATACATAGGAGGAGCCAATCACCGGCCTCAGTTACACTATACATAGGAGCAGCCAATCACCGGCCTCAGTTACACTATACATAGGAGGAGCTGCAGCCAATCACCGGCCTCAGTTACACTATACATAGGAGGAGCAGCCAATCACCGGCCTCAGTTACACTATACATAGGAGGAGCCAATCACCGGCCTCAGTTACACTATACATAGGAGCTGCAGCCAATCACCGGCCTCAGTTACACTATACATAGGAGGAGCCAATCACCGGCCTCAGTTACACTATACATAGGAGCTGCAGCCAATCACCGGCCTCAGTTACACTATACATAGGAGGAGCCAATCACCGGCCTCAGTTACACTATACATAGGAGGAGCAGCCAATCACCGGCCTCAGTTACACTATACATAGGAGGAGCCAATCACCGGCCTCAGTTACACTATACATAGGAGCAGCCAATCACTGGCCTCAGTTACACTATACATAGGAGCAGCCAATCACTGGCCTCAGTTACACTATACATAGGAGCAGCCAATCACCGGCCTCAGTTACACTATACATAGGAGCAGCCAATCACCGGCCTCAGTTACACTATACATAGGAGGAGCCAATCACCGGCCTCAGTTACACTATACATAGGAGGAGCAGCCAATCACCGGCCTCAGTTACACTATACATAGGAGCTTCAGCCAATCACCGGCCTCAGTTACACTATACATAGGAGGAGCCAATCACCGGCCTCAGTTACACTATACATAGGAGCTGCAGCCAATCTCCGGCCTCAGTTACACTATACATAGGAGGAGCCAATCACCGGCCTCAGTTACACTATACATAGGAGGAGCCAATCACCGGCCTCAGTTACACTATACATAGGAGGAGCCAATCACCGGCCTCAGTTACACTATACATAGGAGGAGGAGCCAATCACCGTCCTCAGTTACACTATACATAGGAGGAGGAGCCAATCACCGGCCTCAGTTACACTATACATAGGAGCAGCCAATCACCGGCCTCAGTTACACTATACATAGGAGGAGCTGCAGCCAATCACCGGCCTCAGTTACACTATACATAGGAGCAGCCAATCACCGGCCTCAGTTACACTATACATAGGAGGAGCCAATCACCGGCCTCAGTTACACTATACATAGGAGGAGCCAATCACCGGCCTCAGTTACACTATACATAGGAGGAGGAGCCAATCACCGGCCTCAGTTACACTATACATAGGAGGAGGAGCCAATCACCGGCCTCAGTTACACTATACATAGGAGGAGCAGCCAATCACCGGCCTCAGTTACACTATACATAGGAGCTTCAGCCAATCACCGGCCTCAGTTACACTATACATAGGAGGAGCCAATCACCGGCCTCAGTTACACTATACATAGGAGCTGCAGCCAATCTCCGGCCTCAGTTACACTATACATAGGAGGAGCCAATCACCGGCCTCAGTTACACTATACATAGGAGGAGCCAATCACCGGCCTCAGTTACACTATACATAGGAGGAGCCAATCACCGGCCTCAGTTACACTATACATAGGAGGAGGAGCCAATCACCGTCCTCAGTTACACTATACATAGGAGGAGGAGCCAATCACCGGCCTCAGTTACACTATACATAGGAGCAGCCAATCACCGGCCTCAGTTACACTATACATAGGAGCTGCAGCCAATCACCGGCCTCAGTTACACTATACATAGGAGGAGCAGCCAATCACCGGCCTCAGTTACACTATACATAGGAGGAGGAGCCAATCACCGGCCTCAGTTACACTATACATAGGAGGAGGAGCCAATCACCGGCCTCAGTTACACTATACATAGGAGGAGCTGCAGCCAATCACCGGCCTCAGTTACACTATACATAGGAGGAGCAGCCAATCACCGGCCTCAGTTACACTATACATAGGAGGAGCCAATCACCGGCCTCAGTTACACTATACATAGGAGCTGCAGCCAATCACCGGCCTCAGTTACACTATACATAGGAGGAGCCAATCACCGGCCTCAGTTACACTATACATAGGAGGAGCAGCCAATCACCGGCCTCAGTTACACTATACATAGGAGGAGCCAATCACCGGCCTCAGTTACACTATACATAGGAGGAGCCAATCACCGGCCTCAGTTACACTATACATAGGAGGAGCCAATCACCGGCCTCAGTTACACTATACATAGGAGGAGCAGCCAATCACCGGCCTCAGTTACACTATACATAGGAGCTGCAGCCAATCACCGGCCTCAGTTACACTATACATAGGAGGAGCCAATCACCGGCCTCAGTTACACTATACATAGGAGCAGCCAATCACCGCCCTCAGTTACACTATACATAGGAGGAGCAGCCAATCACCGGCCTCAGTTACACTATACATAGGAGGAGGAGCCAATCACCGGCCTCAGTTACACTATACATAGGAGCTGCAGCCAATCACCAGCCTCAGTTACACTATATATAGGAGGAGCAGCCAATCAGCGGCCTCAGTTACACTATACATAGGAGGAGCAGCCAATCACCGGCCTCAGTTACACTATACATAGGAGCTGCAGCCAATCACCGGCCTCAGTGATCACCTGCAGCAATTACATAGGACGGATGAGGTCACAGAATGGCTGCAGCTCCTATATACATTTTATTCACCTCAACACTTCTGCTAGACAGTGGAGTCAGCAGTGGTGATATATATATATATATATATATATATATATATATATATATATACACAGTCACACACACATCCATGAAAACACATTATACAGATCCAAACCATCCACTATATACATGACATGTAACACTCCATTCATGCATCATACACATAACATTCATACACATTACTCACTACACATACAGAATACTTAGTACAGCAGTAAGCTGTAGCAGGGCTCATCACTCCCAGACGCTGCCAGTGCCCCCCTACTGTGTAGGCTCAGTGATAATATATATATATACACACACACACACAGTGTCGGACTGGGGTACCTGGGGCCCACCAGAGGAAATGATCCTTGGGGCCACCAAAGAAGAATTGGTAAAAAGTGACATAGTGACCGGGCCCTATCCTGGATTCATCTGAATCTGCGACAACTCCCTTGTGAATGACGTTTTCAGTTGAACTATAACTCTCAGAATACCCCACACTTATGAAGCTTTAATGAAGGGTATGTTGGGAGTTGTAGTTTCAGACAGAACAAACCTTTAATAATTGATTGTTGTGCAGAAGCTTCTGGTGGCCGTAATCTGTTACATCCATCAGCCCTGAAGGTCCGGTACTATATGTCTCTACAGTGGCAGCTCATATGTAATACAACTCCCAGCATATCCCGAGAGATGCTGACTATCAGTAAATGCTGGGAGTTGTAGTGCTTGCAGCTGTTGTACCTGGAGGATTCTTGGTGTATTGTATACTGGAAGCTTTGTGGGAGATCAGAATACATAGTTATGTGGGGATGAGACCCCAGAACAGCACTAATATATATATTATCACCATACTGTACCTCTAAACATACCATCACACTGTTACTGACCAAATCATCCATCATCATACTACTACTCCTTCATCCTCCTGCACCTCCATCATCATACTACTACTCCTTCATCCTCCTGCACCTCCATCATCATACTACTACCCCCTCATCCTCCTGCACCTCCATCATCATACTACTACTCCTTCATCCTCCTGCACCTCCATCATCATACTACCTCCTTCATCCTCCTGCACCTCCATCATCATACTACTACTCCTTCATCCTCCTGCACCTCCATCATCATACTACTACTCCTTCATCCTCCTGCACCTCCATCATCATACTACTACTCCTTCATCCTCCTGCACCTCCATCATAATACTACTACCTCCTTCATCCTCCTGCACCTCCATCATCATACTACCTCCTTCATCCTCCTGCACCTCCATCATCATACTACTACTCCTTCATCCTCCTGCACCTCCATCATCATACTACTACTCCTTCATCCTCCTGCACCTCCATCATAATACTACTACCTCCTTCATCCTCCTGCACCTCCATCATCATACTACCTCCTTCATCCTCCTGCACCTCCATCATCATACTACTACTCCTTCATCCTCCTGCACCTCCATCATCATACTACTACTCCTTCATCCTCCTGCACCTCCATCATAATACTACTACCTCCTTCATCCTCCTGCTCCTCCATCATCATACTACCTCCTTCATCCTCCTGCTCCTCCATCATCATACTACCTCCTTCATCCTCCTGCACCTCCATCATCATACTACTACTCCTTCATCCTCCTGCACCTCCATCATCATACTACCTCCTTCATCCTCCTGCACCTCCATCATCATACTACTACTCCTTCATCCTCCTGCACCTCCATCATACTACCTCCTTCATCCTCCTGCTCCTCCATCATACTACTACCTCCTTCATCCTCCTGCACCTCCATCATCATACTACTACCTCCTTCATCCTCCTGCTCCTCCATCATACTACTACTCCTTCATCCTCCTGCACCTCCATCATCATACTACTACTCCTTCATCCTCCTGCACCTCCATCATCATACTACTACTCCTTCATCCTCCTGCCCCTCCATCATCACACTACTATTCCTTCATCCTCCTGCCCCTCCATTATCATACTACCTCCTTCATCCTCCTGCCCCTCCATTATCATACTACTATTCCTTTATCCTCCTGCACCTCCATCATCATACTACTACTCCTTCATCCTCCTGCACCTCCATCATAATACTACTACCTCCTTCATCATCCTGCCCCTCCATCATCATACTACTACTCCTTCATCATCCTCCTGCACCTCCATCATCATACTACTATTCCTTACTCCTCCTGCCCCTCCATCATCATACTACTACTCCTTCATCCTCCTGCTACTCCATCATACTACTATTCCTTCATCCTCCTGCCCCTCCATCATCATACTACCTCCTTCATCCTCCTGCTCCTCCATCATCATACTAATACTCCTTCATCATCCTGCCCCTCCATCATCATACTACTACTCCTTCATCATCCTCCTGCCCCTCCATCATCATACTACTATTCCTTACTCCTCCTGCCCCTCCATCATCATACTACTACCTCCTATATCCTCCTGCACCTCCATCATCATACTACTACCCCTCTCATCCTCCTGCACCTCCATCATCATACTACTACTCCTTCATCATCCTCCTGCACCTCCATCATACTACTCCTTCATCATCCTCCTGCACCTCCATCATCATACTACTACCCCTCTCATCCTCCTGCACCTCCATCATCATACTACTACTCCTTCATCCTCCTGCCCCTCCATCATCATACTACTACTTCATCCTACTGCCCCTCCATTATCATACTACTACCTCCTTTATCCTCCTGCACCTCCATCATCATACTACTACTCCTTAATCATCCTCCTGCACCTCCATTATACTACTACTCCATCATCCTCCTGCACCTCCATCATCATACTACTACCCCTCTCATCCTCCTGCACCTCCATCATCATACTACTACTCCTTCATCCTCCTGCCCCTCCATCATCATACTACTACTTCATCCTACTGCCCCTCCATTATCATACTACTACCTCCTTTATCCTCCTGCACCTCCATCATCATACTACTACTCCTTCATCATCCTCCTGCACCTCCATTATACTACTACTCCATCATCCTCCTGCACCTCCATCATCATACTACTACCTCCTTCATCCTCCTGCACCTCCATCATCATACTACCTCCTTCATCATCCTCCTGCCCCTCCATCATCATACTACTACCTCCTATATCATCCTGCCCCTCCATCATCATACTACTACTCCTTCATCATCCTCCTGCCCCTCCATCATCATACTACTACCTCCTATATCCTCCTGCCCCTCCATCATCATACTACTATTCCTTACTCCTCCTGCCCCTCCATCATCATACTACTACCTCCTATATCCTCCTGCACCTCCATCATCATACTACTACCCCTCTCATCCTCCTGCCCCTCCATCATCATACTACTACCCCTCTCATCCTCCTGCACCTCCATCATCATACTACTACTCCTTCATCATCCTCCTGCACCTCCATCATCATACTACTACTCCTTCATCATCCTCCTGCACCTCCATCATACTACCTCCTTCATCATCCTCCTGCACCTCCATCATCATACTACTACCCCTCTCATCCTCCTGCACCTCCATCATCATACTACTACTTCATCCTACTGCCCCTCCATCATCATACTACTACTCCTTCATCCTCCTGCCCCTCCATCATCATACTACTACTTCATCCTACTGCCCCTCCATTATCATACTACTACCTCCTTTATCCTCCTGCACCTCCATCATCATACTACTACTCCTTCATCATCCTCCTGCACCTCCATTATACTACTACTCCATCATCCTCCTGCACCTCCATCATCATACTACTACCCCTCTCATCCTCCTGCACCTCCATCATCATACTACTATTCCTTCATCATCCTGCCCCTCCATTATCATACTACTACCTCCTTCATCCTCCTGCACCTCCATCATCATACTACTACCTCCTTTATCCTCCTGCACCTCCATCATACTACTACCCCTCTCATCCTCCTGCTCCTCCATCATCATACTACTACTACTCCATCATCCTCCTGCACCTCTATCATCATACTACTACTCCTTCATCCTCCTGCACCTCCATCATCATACTACCTCCTTCATCCTCCTGCACCTCCATCATCATACTACTACCCCTCTCATCCTCCTGCACCTCCATCATACTACTACCTCCTTCATCCTCCTGCCCCTCCATCATACTACTACTCCTTCATCCTCCTGTTCCTCCATCATCATACTACTACTACTCCGTCATCCTCCTGCACCTCTATCATCATACTACTACCCCTCTCATCCTCCTGCACCTCCATCATACTACTACCTCCTTCATCCTCCTGCTCCTCCATCATCATACTACTACTACTCCTTCATCATCCTCCTGCACCTCTATCATCATCATACTACTACCCCTCTCATCCTCCTGCACCTCCATCATACTACTACCTCCTTCATCCTCCTGCACCTCCATCATCATACTACTACCCTTCTCATCCTCCTGCACCTCCATCATCATACTACTACCCCTCTCATCCTCCTGTCCCTCCATCATCATACTACTACCCCTCTCATCCTCCTGTCCCTCCATCATCATACTACTACCTCCTTCATCCTCCTGACCCTCCATTATCATACTACTACCTCCTTCATCCTCCTAACCCTCCATCATCATACTACTACCTCCATCTTCCTGCCCCTCCATCATCATACTACTACCCCTTCATCCTCCTGCTCCTCTATCATACTACTACCTCCTTCATCCTCCTGCACCATCATACTACTACCCCTTCATCCTCCTGCACCTCCATCATCATACTACAACTACCTCCATCATCCTCCTGCTCCTCCATCATCATACTACTACCCCCCTCATCCTCCTGCTCCTCCATCATCATAGTAGTACCCCCCTCATCCTCCTGCTCCTCCATCATATTACTACCCATCCATCATCCTCCTACCCCATCATACTAATACCCCCTTCATCCTTATGCCCCTCCATCATCATACTACTACCCCTCTCATCCTCCTGCACCTCCATCATCATACTACTACCCTTCTCATCCTCCTGCACCTCCATCATCATACTACTACCCTTCTCATCCTCCTGCACCTCCATCATCATATTACTACCTCCTTCATCCTCCTGCACCTCCATTATCATACTACTACCTCCTTCATCCTCCTGCCCCTCCATTATCATACTACTACCTCCTTCATCCTCCTGACCCTCCATCATCATACTACTACCTCCATCTTCCTGCCCCTCCATCATCATACTACTACCCCTTCATCCTCCTGCTCCTCTATCATACTACTACCTCCTTCATCCTCCTGCACCATCATACTACTACCCCTTCATCCTCCTGCACCTCCATCATCATACTACAACTACCTCCATCATCCTCCTGCTCCTCCATCATCATACTACTACCCCCTTCATCCCCCTGCCCTTCCATCATCATAGTAGTGCCCCCTCATCCTCCTGCTCCTCCATCATCATAGTAGTACCCCCTCATCCTCCTGCTCCTCCATCATATTACTACCCATCCATCATCCTCCTACCCCATCATACTAATACCCCCTTCATCCTTATGCCCCTCCATCATCATACTACTACCCCTCTCATCCTCCTGCACCTCCATCATCATACTACTACCCCCTTCATCCCCCTGCCCTTCCATCATCATAGTAGTGCCCCCTCATCCTCCTGCTCCTCCATCATCATAGTAGTACCCCCTCATCCTCCTGCTCCTCCATCATATTACTACCAATCCATCATCCTCCTACCCCATCATACTAATACCCCCTTCATCCTCCTGCCCCTCCATCATCATAGTATAACCCCCTCACCCTCCTGCCCTTCCATCATCATAGTAGTACCCCCTCATCCTTTTGCCCCTTATCAGCATACCAGTACCTCCCTCATCATTCTCCAGCCACTCCATCTGTATTTACAACAAACAGCTATACTTACCTCACCTGTAAGGTTCCTCTTGTGCCCCAGCGACTCCTCTCCCCGCTCTGTTTGAGTGAGAACGAATGCCGGAGGGGGCGGGGCTTCCCGTGGCGGGGGCGGAGCCTCCCAGGACTACCCAGGACATGGTTTTGCAGGGGCTGTCTCCTCAGAGTCGGGTAGACCCTGCAGCTGGGGCCCACTGAGGACAGGCAGCATCATCCTGGCTGTCTGTGAGCTCCAGCTGCCGGACAGGGAGTGGGAGTGGGGGAGGGGCCCACCGGAGGATCCTCCAGTGCGGTAGCCCAGTCTGACACTGTATATTTTATATATATATATATATATATATATATATATATATGAGTGAGGACCTGAGGGACTACGTATCAGGGTGGTTTGGTGCTCTCCCCACTAGGAGGCGCCCCTTGGCAATGGGCTTCCTTCTCTGGAGAGAGGGAGATCTGGCTATTCCCGTGTTTTGAGACTCGTAACTGAGGCTCCACGGACCCCTTTTTTGCATATATATATATATATATATACATACACACACACACACACTGTGTAGGATCAGTGATAATTATATAGATATATACTGTGTAGGATCTAAACTAGAGGATCCCCTTAAGCCGCAAGAATCTGACCTAGAGGAGTCCCAAAGCCCCGAGAATCTAACCAGGAGGAGACCCAAAGCCCCGATAATCTAACCAGGAGGCCGCCGAAAGCCCCAAGAATATAACAAGGAGGAGCCCCAAAGCCCCAAGAATATAACAAGGAGGAGCCCCAAAGCCCCAAGAATCTAATCAGGAGGAGCCCCAAAGCCCCAAGAATCTAACCAGGAGGAGTCCCAAAGCCCCAAGAATCTAACCATGAGGAGCCCCAAAGCCCCAAGAATCTAACCATGAGGAGCCCCAAAGCCCCAAGAATCTAATCAGGAGGGGGCCTAAAGCCCCAAGAATATAACAAGGAGGAGCCCCAAAGCCCCAAGAATCTAACCATGAGGAGCCCCAAAGCCCCAAGAATCTAATCAGGAGGAGCCCCAAAGCCCCAAGAATCTAACCAGGAGGGGGCCTAAAGCCCCAAGAATATAACAAGGAGGAGCCCAAAAGCCCCAAGAATCTAACCTAGAGGAGCCAAAAAGCCCAGAGAATCTAACCAGGAGGAGCCCCAAAGCCCAGAGAATCTAACCAGGAGGAGCCCCAAAGCCCCGAGAATCTAACCAGGAGGTGCCTCAAAGCCCCAAGAATCTAACCAGGAGGAGGCCCAAAGCCCCAAGAATCTAACCAGGAGGAGGCCCAAAGCCAAGAGAATCTAACCTAGAGGAGCCCCAAAGCCCCGAAAAACTAACCAGGAGGAGCCCCAAAGCCCCAAGAATCTAACCAGGAGGAGCCCCAAAGCCCCAAGAATCTAACCATGAGGAGCCCCAAAGCCCCAAGAATCTAACCAGGAGGAGCCCCAAAGCCCCAAGAATCTAACCAGGAGGGGGCCCAAAGCCCCAAGAATATAACAAGGAGGAGCCCAAAAGCCCCAAGAATCTAACCAGGAGGAGGCCCAAAGCCCCAAGAATCTAACCTAGAGGAGCCCCAAAGCCCCGAGAATCTAACCAGGAGGTGCCTCAAAGCCCAGAGAATCTAACCAGGAGGAGCCCCAAAGCCCCGAGAATCTAATCAGGAAGAGCCCCAAAGCCCCAAGAATCTAACCAGGAGGAGGAGGCCCAAAGCCAAGAGAATCTAACCTAAAGGAGCCCCAAAGCCCCGAAAAACTATTCAGGAGGAGCCCCAAAGCACCAAGAATCTAACCAGGAGGAGGCCCAAAGCCCCGAGAATCTAACCAGGAGGAGGCCCAAATCTGGAGAATATAACAAGGAGGAGCCCAAAACCCCAAGAATATAACAAGGAGGAGCCCAAAAGCCCCAAGAATCTAACCAGGAGGAGGCCCAAAACCCCAAGAATATAACAAGGAGGAGCCCAAAAGCCCCGAGAATCTAACCAGGAGGAGTCCCAACGCCCTGAGAATCTAACCAGGAGGAGTCCCAAAGCCCTGAGAATCTAACCAGGATGAGGCCCAAAGCCCTGAGAATCTAATCAGGAGGAGTCCCAAAGCCCTGAGAATCTAACCAGGAGGAGTCCCAAAGCCCTGAGAATCTAACCAGGAGGAGTCCCAAAGCCCTAAGAATCTAATCAGGAGGAGCCCCAAAGCCTTGAGAATCTAATCAGGAGGAGCCCCAAAGCCCTGAGAATCTAATGAGGAGGAGCCCCAAAGCCCCAAGAATCTCTTCAGGAGGAGCCCCAAAGCCCCGAGAATCTAACCAGGAGGAGCCCCAAAGCCCCGAGAATCTAACCAGGAGGAGTCCCAAAGCCCTGACAATCTAACCAGGAGGAGGCCCAAAGCCAAGAGAATCTAACCTAGAGGAGTCCCAAAGCCCCGAGAATCTAATCAGGAGGAGCCCCAAAGCCCCGAGAATCTAACCAGGAGGAGTCCCAAAGCCCCAACAATCTCTTCAGGAGGAGCCCCAAAGCCCTGAGAATCTAACCAGGAGGAGCCCCAAAGCCAAGAGAATCTAACCAGGAGGAGTCCCAAAGCCCTGAGAATCTAACCAGGAGGAGGCCCAAAGCCAAGAAAATCTAACCTAGAGGAGTCCCAAAGCCCGGAGAATCTAACCAGGAGGAGCCCCAAAGCCCCGAGAATCTAACCAGGAGGAGCCCCAAAGCCCCGAGAATCTAACCAGGAGGAGCCCCAAAGCCCCGAGAATCTAACCAGGAGGAGTCCCAAAGCCCCGAGAATCTAACCAGGAGGAGTCCCAAAGCCCTGAGAATCTAACCAGGAGGAGTCCCAAAGCCCTGAGAATCTAACCAGGAGGAGGCCCAAAGCCAAGAGAATCTAACCTAGAGGAGTCCCGAAGCCCCGAGAATGTAATCAGGAGGAGCCCCAAAGCCCTGAGAATCTAACCAGGAGGAGTCCCAAAGCCCCGAGAATCTAACCAGGAGGAGGCCCAAAGCCCCGAGAATCTAACCAGGAGGAGTTCCAAAGCCCCAAGAATCTCTTCAGGAGGAGCCCCAAAGCCCCGAGAATCTAACCAGGAGGAGTCCCAAAGCCCTGAGAATCTAACCAGGAGGAGGCCCAAAGCCAAGAGAATCTAACCTAGAGGAGTCCCAAAGCCCCGAGAATCTAATCAGGAGGAGCCCCAAAGCCCCGAGAATCTAATCAGGAGGAGTCCCAAAGCCCCGAGAATCTAACCAGGAGGAGTCCCAAAGCCCTGAGAATCTAATCAGGAGGAGCCCCAAAGCCCAGAGAATCTAACCTAGAGGAGCCCCAAAGCCAAGAGAATCTAACCAGGAGGAGCCCCAAAGCCCTGAGAATCTAACCAGGAGGAGCCCCAAAGCCCCGAGAATCTAATCAGGAGGAGCCCAAAAGCCCCAAGAATCTAACCAGGAGGAGGCCCAAAGCCCCAAGAATCTAATAAGGAGGAGTCCCAAAGCCCTGAGAATCTAACCTAGAGGAGTCCCAAAGCCCCGAGAATCTAATCAGGAGGAGCCCCAAAGCCCCGAGAATCTAATCAGGAGGAGTCCCAAAGCCCTGAGAATCTAACCAGGAGGAGTCCCAAAGCCCTGAGAATCTAACCAGGAGGAGCCCCAAAGCCCCGAGAATCTAACCAGGAGGAGTTCCAAAGCCCCAAGAATCTCTTCAGGAGGAGCCCCAAAGCCCCGAGAATCTAACCAGGAGGAGTCCCAAAGCCCTGAGAATCTAACCAGGAGGAGGCCCAAAGCCAAGAGAATCTAACCTAGAGGAGTCCCAAAGCCCCGAGAATCTAATCAGGAGGAGCCCCAAAGCCCCGAGAATCTAATCAGGAGGAGTCCCAAAGCCCTGAGAATCTAACCAGGAGGAGTCCCAAAGCCCTGAGAATCTAATCAGGAGGAGCCCCAAAGCCTTGAGAATCTAATCAGGAGGAGGCCCAAAGCCCTGAGAATCTAATCAGGAGGAGCCCCAAAACCCAGAGAATCTAACCTAGAGGAGCCCCAAAGCCAAGAGAATCTAACCAGGAGGAGGCCCAAAGCCCAGAGAATCTAACCAGGAGGAGCCCCAAAGCCCTGAGAATCTAATCAGGAGGAGGCCCAAAGCCCAGAGAATCTAACCAGGAGGAGGCCCAAAGCCAAGAGAATCTAATCAGGAGGAGGTCCAAAGCCCCGAGAATCTAACCAGGAGGAGTCCCAAAGCCCAGAGAATCTAACCAGGAGGAGGCCCAAAGCCCAGAGAATCTAATCAGGAGGAGGCCCAAAGCCCAGAGAATCTAATCAGGAGGAGCCCCAAAGCCCAGAGAATCTAACCTAGAGGAGCCCCAAAGCCAAGAGAATCTAACCAGGAGGAGGCCCAAAGCCCAGAGAATCTAACCAGGAGGAGCCCCAAAGCCCTGAGAATCTAATCAGGAGGAGGCCCAAAGCCCAGAGAATCTAACCAGGAGGAGGCCCAAAGCCAAGAGAATCTAACCAGGAGGAGCCCCAAAGCCCTGAGAATCTAACCAGGAGGAGCCCCAAAGCCCTGAGAATCTAACCAGGAGGAGTCCCAAAGCCCAGAGAATCTAACCAGGAGGAGGCCCAAAGCCCCGAGAATCTAATCAGGAGGAGGCCCAAAGCCCAGAGAATCTAATCAGGAGGAGCCCCAAAGCCCAGAGAATCTAACCAGGAGGAGCCCCAAAGCCCTGAGAATCTAACCAGGAGGAGGCCCAAAGCCCCGAGAATCTAATCAGGAGGAGGCCCAAAGCCAAGAGAATCTAATCAGGAGGAGGCCCAAAGCCCAGAGAATCTAACCAGGAGGAGGCCCAAAGCCCAGAGAATCTAACCAGGAGGAGCCCCAAAGCCCTGAGAATCTAACCAGGAGGAGTCCCAAAGCCCAGAGAATCTAACCAGGAGGAGTCCCAAAGCCCAGAGAATCTAACCAGGAGGAGCCCCAAAGCCCTGAGAATCTAACCAGGAGGAGGCCCAAAGCCCCGAGAATCTAATCAGGAGGAGGCCCAAAGCCAAGAGAATCTAATCAGGAGGAGGCCCAAAGCCCAGAGAATCTAACCAGGAGGAGGCCCAAAGCCCAGAGAATCTAACCAGGAGGAGTCCCAAAGCCCAGAGAATCTAACCAGGAGGAGGTGCCTCCCATCTGGACGTTATCCAGGTCCAGAATGGAAAAGCAAAAGGAATGAAATGAGGAAACAATGAGCAGAGTGAAAATCGTTAGTAACTGGTGGTGACTCACCTTCATGGTGGAGCGCGGTCACAGCCCGGAGAAGCAGCAGCGGCAGGAGCGGTGTGGCCTGTTCCATTGCACTCGGCACAAGCTGCAGGAAATTGATTTGACAGCTGAGTCACGGAACAATCTGCTCTATTCATGGCCTAAAAGTCCGAGCATCACTGAGCCGTGTGACGGCCAACAACGGATATCAAGTCTCCAGCACCGTAAGGTTACACAGTCCTCCATAAGTTACTGCTGGAAACTGAGGTGATGCAGATACAAACCACAAACCAACTGATGGAGTCTCCACCCAAGCAGACCACTCTCTCATCATCAGCCCCATAGGGGAATGGCCGACCACACAGGACAGTGGGGTCCCCACTCATTGGGATAGGAGATAGATAGACAGATATGTAAGAAGAGTAGGCAGCCTGCAGACCAATCCCAGACCAAGGATCAGTTCACATAGAAAAAGATACTCTGCAGCACTCAAGTCGTGAAAAATACGTGCAAAACGGGAATTTATTCCAAAAAACGATGTACAACAACGGCACAAGTGATACACAATGTTTCGGTGTCTCCTACGCCATTTTCAAGTGCTGCAGAGTATCATTTTCTAGATAGACAGACAGACAGGAGGAGATAGACAGACAGACAGGAGGAGATAGACAGACAGACAGGAGGAGACAGACAGACAGGAGGAGATAGACAGACAGACAGACAGGAGGAGATAGACAGACAGACAGGAGGAGATAGACAGACAGGAGGAGATAGACAGACAGACAGACAGACAGGAGGAGATAGACAGACAGGAGGAGATAGACAGACAGACAGACAGACAGACAGGAGGAGATAGACAGACAGGAGGAGATAGACAGACAGACAGGAGGAGATAGACAGACAGACAGGAGGAGATAGACAGACAGACAGACAGGAGGAGACAGACAGACAGGAGGAGATAGACAGACAGACAGGAGGAGATAGACAGACAGACAGGAGGAGATAGACAGACAGGAGGAGATAGACAGACAGGAGGAGATAGACAGACAGACAGGAGGAGATAGACAGACAGACAGGAGGAGATAGACAGACAGACAGGAGGAGATAGACAGACAGACAGACAGACAGGAGGAGATAGACAGACAGGAGGAGATAGACAGACAGACAGGAGGAGATAGACAGACAGACAGGAGGAGATAGACAGACAGACAGGAGGAGATAGACAGACAGACAGACAGGAGGAGATAGACAGACAGACAGACAGGAGGAGATAGACAGACAGACAGGAGGAGATAGACAGACAGACAGGAGGAGATAGACAGACAGACAGACAGGAGGAGATAGACAGACAGGAGGAGATAGACAGACAGACAGACAGACAGGAGGAGATAGACAGACAGGAGGAGGAGATAGACAGACAGACAGGAGGAGATAGACAGACAGGAGGAGATAGACAGACAGACAGGAGGAGATAGACAGACAGACAGACAGACAGGAGGAGACAGACAGACAGACAGGAGGAGATAGACAGACAGACAGGAGGAGGAGATAGACAGACAGACAGGAGGAGATAGACAGACAGACAGGAGGAGATAGACAGACAGACAGGAGGAGGAGATAGACAGACAGACAGGAGGAGATAGACAGACAGACAGGAGGAGACAGACAGACAGGAGGAGATAGACAGACAGACAGGAGGAGACAGACAGACAGGAGGAGATAGACAGACAGACAGGAGGAGATAGACAGACAGGAGGAGGAGATAGACAGACAGACAGGAGGAGATAGACAGACAGACAGGAGGAGATAGACAGACAGACAGGAGAAGATAGACAGACAGACAGACAGACAGACAGGAGGAGACAGACAGACAGACAGGAGGAGATAGACAGACAGACAGGAGAAGATAGACAGACAGACAGACAGACAGGAGGAGATAGACAGACAGACAGGAGGAGACAGACAGACAGGAGGAGATAGACAGACAGACAGGAGGAGACAGACAGACAGGAGGAGATAGACAGACAGACAGGAGGAGATAGACAGACAGGAGGAGGAGATAGACAGACAGACAGGAGGAGATAGACAGACAGACAGGAGGAGATAGACAGACAGATAGGAGGAGATAGACAGACAGACAGACAGGAGGAGATAGACAGACAGACAGACAGACAGGAGGAGACAGACAGACAGACAGGAGGAGATAGACAGACAGACAGGAGGAGGAGATAGACAGACAGACAGGAGGAGATAGACAGACAGACAGGAGGAGATAGACAGACAGACAGGAGGAGGAGATAGACAGACAGACAGGAGGAGATAGACAGACAGACAGGAGGAGACAGACAGACAGGAGGAGATAGACAGACAGACAGGAGGAGACAGACAGACAGGAGGAGATAGACAGACAGACAGGAGGAGATAGACAGACAGGAGGAGGAGATAGACAGACAGACAGGAGGAGATAGACAGACAGACAGGAGGAGATAGACAGACAGACAGGAGAAGATAGACAGACAGACAGACAGACAGACAGGAGGAGACAGACAGACAGACAGGAGGAGATAGACAGACAGGAGGAGATAGACAGACAGACAGACAGACAGGAGGAGATAGACAGACAGACAGGAGGAGACAGACAGACAGGAGGAGATAGACAGACAGACAGGAGGAGACAGACAGACAGGAGGAGATAGACAGACAGACAGGAGGAGATAGACAGACAGGAGGAGGAGATAGACAGACAGACAGGAGGAGATAGACAGACAGACAGGAGGAGACAGACAGACAGACAGGAGGAGATAGACAGACAGACAGGAGGAGATAGACAGACAGACAGGAGGAGATAGACAGACAGACAGACAGGAGGAGATAGACAGACAGACAGGAGGAGATAGACAGACAGACAGACAGACAGGAGGAGATAGACAGACAGACAGGAGGAGACAGACAGACAGGAAGAGATAGACAGACAGACAGGAGGAGACAGACAGACAGACAGGAGGAGATAGACAGACAGACAGGAGGAGATAGACAGACAGACAGGAGGAGATAGACAGACAGACAGACAGGAGGAGATAGACAGACAGACAGACAGGAGGAGATAGACAGACAGACAGACAGGAGATAGATAGATAGGAGATAGATAGATAGGAGATAGACAGGAGATAGATAGATAGATAGATAGATAGATAGATAGGAGATAGGAGATAGATAGGAGATAGATAGATAGATAGATAGATAGATAGATAGATAGATAGATAGATAGATAGATAGATAGGAGATAGATAGGAGATAGATAGATAGGAGATAGATAGGAGATAGATAGGAGATAGATAGATAGGAGATAGATAGATAGGAGATAGATAGATAGATAGATAGATAGATAGATAGGAGATAGATAGATAGGAGATAGATAGATAGATAGATAGATAGATAGGAGATAGATAGATAGATAGATAGATAGATAGATAGATAGGAGATAGATAGATAGGAGATAGATAGATAGGAGATAGATAGATAGATAGATAGATAGGAGATAGATAGATAGGAGATAGATAGATAGATAGATAGATAGATAGATAGATAGATAGATAGATAGATAGGAGATAGATAGATAGATAGATAGATAGATAGATAGATAGATAGATAGGAGATAGATAGATAGGAGATAGATAGATAGATGGATAGGAGATAGATAGATAGATAGATAGATAGATAGATAGATAGATAGATAGGAGATAGATAGATAGGAGATAGATAGATAGGAGATAGATAGGAGATAGATAGGAGATAGATAGATAGGAGATAGATAGATAGGAGATAGGAGATAGATAGATAGAAGATAGATAGATAGATAGATAGATAGATAGATAGATAGGAGATAGATAGATAGATAGGAGATAGATAGATAGATAGATAGATAGATAGATAGATAGATAGATAGATAGATAGGAGATAGATAGATAGATAGGAGATAGATAGATAGATAGATAGATAGATAGATAGATAGGAGATAGATAGATAGATAGATAGATAGATAGGAGATAGATAGATAGATAGGAGATAGATAGATAGATAGATAGATAGATAGATAGATAGATAGGAGATAGATAGATAGGAGATAGATAGATAGATAGGAGATAGATAGATAGATAGATAGATAGATAGGAGATAGATAGATAGGAGATAGATAGATAGATAGATAGATAGGAGATAGATAGATAGATAGATAGATAGATAGGAGATAGATAGATAGATAGGAGATAGATAGATAGATAGATAGATAGATAGGAGATAGATAGATAGATAGATAGATAGATAGATAGATAGATAGATAGGAGATAGATAGATAGATAGGAGATAGATAGATAGATAGATAGATAGGAGATAGATAGATAGATAGATAGATAGATAGGAGATAGATAGATAGATAGATAGGAGATAGATAGATAGATAGATAGATAGATAGATAGATAGATAGATAGGAGATAGATAGATAGATAGGAGATAGATAGATAGATAGATAGATAGGAGATAGATAGATAGGAGATAGATAGATAGATAGATAGATAGATAGATAGATAGATAGGAGATAGATAGATAGATAGATAGATAGATAGATAGATAGATAGATAGATAGGAGATAGATAGATAGATAGATAGGAGATACATAGATAGATAGGAGAGAGATAGAGAGATAGATAGATAGATAGATAGATAGATAGATAGATAGATAGGAGATAGATAGATAGATAGGAGATAGATAGATAGATAGATAGATAGATAGGAGATAGATAGATAGGAGATAGATAGATAGATAGATAGATAGATAGATAGATAGGAGATAGATAGATAGATAGATAGATAGATAGGAGATAGATAGATAGATAGGAGATAGATAGATAGATAGATAGATAGATAGATAGATAGATAGATAGATAGATAGGAGATAGATAGATAGGAGATAGATAGATAGATAGGAGATAGATAGATAGATAGATAGATAGGAGATAGATAGATAGATAGGAGATAGATAGATAGATAGATAGATAGATAGATAGATAGATAGGAGATAGATAGGAGATAGGAGATAGATAGATAGGAGATACATAGATAGATAGGAGAGAGATAGATAGATAGATAGATAGATAGATAGGAGATAGATAGATAGGAGATAGATAGATAGATAGATAGATAGGAGATAGATAGATAGATAGATAGATAGATAGATAGATAGATAGATAGATAGGAGATAGATAGATAGATAGATAGATAGATAGGAGATAGGAGATAGATAGATAGGAGATAGATAGAAGATAGATAGATAGATAGGAGATAGATAGATAGATAGATAGATAGATAGATAGATAGATAGGAGATAGATAGATAGGAGATAGAAGATAGATAGATAGATAGATAGATAGATAGATAGATAGATAGATAGGAGATAGATAGATAGATAGATAGATAGGAGATAGATAGATAGGAGATAGATAGGAGATAGGAGATAGATAGATAGATAGGAGATAGATAGATAGGAGATAGATAGTTAGGAGATAGATAGGAGATAGATAGGAGATAGGAGATAGATAGGAGATAGATAGGAGATAGATAGGAGATAGATAGGAGATAGATAGGAGATAGGAGATAGATGATAGATAGATAGATAGGAGATAGATAGGAGATAGATAGATAGATAGATAGATAGATAGATAGATAGATAGGAGATAGATAGATAGATAGATAGATAGATAGATAGATAGATAGGAGATAGATAGATAGATAGATAGATAGATAGATGGTCCTAGACTCACTATAAGTCCCTGCTGTCAGCCCGGGGGGGCCCTTTAATAATTTGCTTTCAGTCTTCATCCCCTTGGATTATACATGAGGTTTTGAGAAGAAATAAAGACATTTAGAAAGAAATTAATAGATAAATCCGCCCCCCCCCCCCCCCCATATAGTACAAGGCTCTAGACTCCGCAGCCTCTCTATGTTCTCTTCTCACCTATTGAGCACAGATTCTTCTCTACCGAGGGGCTCCCGACTGTCGGACCCCGCAGGCCAGATGTGCGGACGCTCTGTGCTGCTGTGGAGTGAGAGGAGAATGGAAAACTGAGGGTGGGGGGAGCCGCGTCACCACCTCCGCTCATAGAAGACTCACAGAGGACCCAGTACAGCCACAGCCCCTGCACTCACATACATAATCATAGTCTATAGATAATATACTATCAGAGCTGGGGGGGGGGGGATCCTGTATAGTTACAGCCCCTGCACTCACATACATAATCATAGTCTATAGATAATATACTATCAGAGCTGGGGGGGGGGGATCCTGTATAGTTACAGCCCCTGCACTCACATACATAATCATAGTCTATAGATAATATACTATCAGAGCTGGGGCGGGGGGACCCCGTATAGTTACAGCCCCTGCACTCACATACATAATCATAGTCTATAGATAATATACTATCAGAGCTGGGGGGGGACCCCGTATAGTTACAGCCCCTGCACTCACATACATAATCATAGTCTATAGATAATATACTATCAGAGCTGGGGGGGGGGATCCTGTATAGTTACAGCCCCTGCACTCACATACATAATCATAGTCTATAGATAATATACTATCAGAGCTGGGGGGACCCCGTATAGTTAAAGCCCCTGCACTCACATACATAATCATAGTCTATAGATAATATACTATCAGAGCTGGGGGGGGGGATCCTGTATAGTTACAGCCCCTGCACTCACATACATAATCATAGTCTATAGATAATATACTATCAGAGCTGGGGGGACCCCGTATAGTTACAGCCCCTGCACTCACATACATAATCATAGTCTATAGATAATATACTATCAGAGCGGGGGGGGGGGGGGGGGGGGGGATCCTGTATAGTTACAGCCCCTGCACTCACATACATAATCATAGTCTATAGATAATATACTATCAGAGCTGGGGGGGGGGGATCCTGTATAGTTACAGCCCCTGCACTCACATACATAATCATAGTCTATAGATAATATACTATCAGAGCTGGGGCGGGGGGACCCCGTATAGTTACAGCCCCTGCACTCACATACATAATCATAGTCTATAGATAATATACTATCAGAGCTGGGGGGGGACCCCGTATAGTTACAGCCCCTGCACTCACATACATAATCATAGTCTATAGATAATATACTATCAGAGCTGGGGGGGGGATCCTGTATAGTTACAGCCCCTGCACTCACATACATAATCATAGTCTATAGATAATATACTATCAGAGCTGGGGGGACCCCGTATAGTTTAAAGCCCCTGCACTCACATACATAATCATAGTCTATAGATAATATACTATCAGAGCTGGGGGGGGGGATCCTGTATAGTTACAGCCCCTGCACTCACATACATAATCATAGTCTATAGATAATATACTATCAGAGCTGGGGGGGGGGGACCCCGTATAGTTACAGCCCCTGCACTCACATACATAATCATAGTCTATAGATAATATACTATCAGAGCGGGGGGGGGGGGGGGGGGGGGGGGGGATCCTGTATAGTTACAGCCCCTGCACTCACATACATAATCATAGTCTATAGATAATATACTATCAGAGCTGGGGGGGGGGGATCCTGTATAGTTACAGCCCCTGCACTCACATACATAATCATAGTCTATAAATAATATACTATCAGAGCTGGGGGGGGACCCCGTATAGTTACAGCCCCTGCACTCACATACATAATCATAGTCTATAGATAATATACTATCAGAGCTGGGGGGGGGGGACCCCGTATAGTTACAGCCCCTGCACTCACATACATAATCATAGTCTATAGATAATATACTATCAGAGCGGGGGGGGGGGGGGGGGGCGGGGGGATCCTGTATAGTTACAGCCCCTGCACTCACATACATAATCATAGTCTATAGATAATATACTATCAGAGCGGGGGGGGGGGGGGGGGGGGGGGGGGGGGGGACCCCGCTATATGTTACAGCCCTGCACTCACATACATAATCATAGTCTACTAGATAATATACTATCAGAGCTGGGGGGGGACCCCGTTATAGTTACAGCCCCTGCACTCACATACATAATCTATAGTCTATAGATAACTATACTATCAGAGCTGGGGGGGGGGGACCCCGTATAGTTACAGCCCCTGCATCACCTAATAATCATAGTCTATAGATAATATACTATACAGAGCGGGGGGGGGGGGGGCGGGGGATCCTGTATAGTTACAGCCCCTGCACTCACATACATAATCATAGTCTATAGATAATATACTATCAGAGCTGGGGGGGGGGGGATCCTGTATAGTTACAGCCCCTGCACTCACATACATAATCATAGTCTATAGATAATATACTATCAGAGCGGGGGGGGGGGGGGATCCTGTATAGTACAGCCCCTGCACTCACATACATAATCATAGTCTATAGATAATATACTATCAGAGCGGGGGGGGGGGGGGGGGGATCCTGCTATAGTTACAGCCCCTGCACTCACATACATAATCATAGTCTATAGATAATATACTATCAGAGCTGGGGGGGGGGGGGATCCTGCTATAGTTACAGCCCCCTGCACTCACATACATAATCATAGTCTATAGATAATATACTATCAGAGCTGGGGGGGGGACCCCGTATAGTTACAGCCCCTGCACTCACATACATAATCATAGTCTATAGATAATATACTATCAGAGCTGGGGGGGGGGGGGATCCCCGTATAGTTACAGCCCCTGCACTCACATACATAATCATAGTCTATAGATAATATACTATCAGAGCGCGGGGGGGGGATCCCTGTATAGTTACAGCCCCTGCACTCACATACATAATCATAGTCTATAGATAATATACTATCAGAGCTGGGGGGGGGGGATCCTGTATAGTTACAGCCCCTGCACTCACATACATAATCATAGTCTATAGATAATATACTATCAGAGCGGGGGGGGGGGGGGATCCTGTATAGTTAAAGCCCCTGCACTCACATACATAATCATAGTCTATAGATCAGGGGTGGGGAACCTCCGGCCCGCGGGCCGCATCCGGCCCCTGAGACCTCCCGATGCGGCCCGCGGCCCGCAGCTCCCCTGTGACACGCGCTGCTCTGGAGGAAGGAAGGAGCCGGCGCACACAGCATCCTCCGGTGTCTGTGACAGCTGCCGTGCTGTCTGTGTCGGCTCCTTCCTCCTCCAGAGCGGCGCGTGTCTTCAGTCTCCTGCGGGCCGCGCGATGACGTCATTTCATCGCGCGCCGCCTGCAGGAGAAGACCGGCACAGAGGACCTGGGAGAGAAGAGGACCTGGGCGGAGGTAAGGTGAGTGGGATGTTAATTTTTTTTTTATTTGGGGGTTAAATAGGCTACCAGGGACATGACTGTTGGGGGTTAACTAGGCTACCAGGGACAGGCCTGATGGGGGGTTAACTAGGCTACCAGGGACATGCCTGATGGGGTTAACTAGGCTACCAGGGACATGCCTGATGGGGGTTAACTAGGCTACCAGGGACATGCCTGATGGGGGTTAACTAGTCCACCAGGGACACGAAGACTGATGCGGGTTAACTAGGCTACCAGAGACATGACTGATGGGGGTTAACTAGTCCACCAGGGACATGACTGATGGGGGTTAACTAGGCTACCAGGGACATGCCTGATGGGGGTTAACTAGGCTACCAGGGACATGCCTGATGGGGGTTAACTAGGCTACCAGGGACATGCCTGATGGGGGTTAACTAGTCCACCAGGGACAAGACTGATGCGGGTTAACTAGGCTACCAGAGACATGACTGATGGGGGTTAACTAGTCCACCAGGGACATGACTGATGGGGGGTTAACTAGGCTACCAGGGACATGCCTGATGGGGGTTAACTAGGCTCCCAGGGACATGCCTGATGGGGGTTAACTAGGCTACCAGGGACATGCCTGATGGGGGTTAACTAGTCCACCAGGGACAAGACTGATGCGGGTTAACTAGGCTACCAGAGACATGACTGATGGGGGTTAACTAGTCCACCAGGGACATGACTGATGGGGGTTAACTAGGCTACCAGGGACATGCCTGATGGGGGTTAACTAGGCTACCAGGGACATGCCTGATGGGGGTTAACTAGGCTACCAGGGACATGGCTGGGGGTTAACTACAATAGCAGGGGCACTAGGGGAACAATACTTTGCCTTGCCCCGGGTGCTGCAAACCCCCGCTACTAACTGCCGCGCACGGTATGCGGCCCTCGAATGATTTTATTAATGCCCGACTGGCCCTCGACATGGAAAAGGTTCCCCACCCCTGGTGTATATATAGAGATCTGTCCCCCTCCTGTGTGTATGTAGCTGTATAACTCTGCTGAGTTCCATTTTTTTACCTTAAGTGGGTGTGGCTTGCAAAGGGGCATGTCATATTTATCGTCCAATTATCTTTACCGCAACTACATGTGCGATAAACCGCGATATTGATTTAGGCCAATATCGCCCAGCCCTACTATATACACAGCACTGATCCCCCTGGGGGCTCCTATATACACAGCACTGATCCCCCTAGGGGCCTCCTATATACACAGCACTGATCCCCCTGGGGGTCTCCTATATACACAGCACTGATCCCCCTGGGGACTCCTATATACACAGCACTGATCCCCTGGGGGCTCCTATATACACAGCACTGATCCCTCTGGGGGCTCCTATATACACAGCACTGATCCCCCTGGGGGCCTCCTATATACACAGCACTGATCCCCCCTGGGGGCTCCTATATACACAGCACTGATCCCTCTGGGGGTTCCTATATACACAGCACTGATCCCTCTGGGGGCTCCTATATACACAGCACTGACCCCCCCTGGGGGCTCCTATATACACAGCACTGATCCCCTGGGGGCTCCTATATACACAGCACTGATCCCTCTGGGGGCTCCTATATACACAGCACTGATCCCCCTGGGGGCCTCCTATATACACAGCACTGATCCCCCCTGGGGGCTCCTATATACACAGCACTGATCCCCCTGGGGCCTCCTATATACACAGCACTGATCCCCCTGGGGTCTCCTATATACACAGCACTGATCCCCCTGGGGGCTCCTATATACACAGCACTGATCCCCTTGGGGTCTCCTATATACACAGCACTGATCCCATATATACACAGCACTGACCCCCCTGGGGGTCTCCTATATACACAGCACTGATCCCCCTATATACACAGCACTGATCCCCCTGGGGTCTCCTATATACACAGCACTGATCCCCTATATACACAGCACTGATCCCCCTGGGGGCCTCCTATATACACAGCACTGATGCCCCCTGGGGGCTCCTATATACACAGCACTGATCTCCCATTGAGATCAATGCTGTGTATATAATAGAGCAGGGGTGGGGAACCTCCGGCCCGCGGGCCGCATCCGGCCCCTGAGACCTCCCGATGCGGCCCGCGGCCCGCAGCTCCCCTGTGACACGCGCTGCTCTGGAGGAAGGAAGGAGCCGGCGCACACAGCATCCTCCGGTGTCTGTGACAGCTGCCGTGCTGTCTGTGTCGGCTCCTTCCTCCTCCAGAGCGGCGCGTGTCTTCAGTCTCCTGCGGGCCGCGCGATGACGTCATTTCATCGCGCGCCGCCTGCAGGAGAAGACCGGCACAGAGGACCTGGGAGAGAAGAGGACCTGGGCGAAGGTAAGGTGAGTGGGATGTTAATTTTTTTTTTATTTGGGGGTTAAATAGGCTACCAGGGACATGACTGATGGGGGTTAACTAGTCCACCAGGGACATGAGTGATGGGGGGGGGGGTTTTAACTAGGCTACTAGGGACAAGACTGTTGGGGGTTAACTGGTCCACCAGGGACATGACTGTTGGGTGTTTACTGGTCCACCAGGGACATGACTGTTGGGGGTTAACTGGTCCACCAGGGACATGACTGTTGGGGGTTAACTAGGCTACCAGGGACATGACTGTTGGGGGTTAACTAGGCTACCAGGGACAGGCCTGATGGGGGTTAACTAGGCTACCAGGGACATGCCTGATGGGGGTTAACTAGGCTACCAGGGACATGACTGATGGGGGTTAACTAGTCCACCAGGGACATGACTGTTGGGGGTTAACTAGGCTACCAGGGACATGACTGTTGGGGGTTAACTAGGCTACCAGGGACAGGCCTGATGGGGGTTAACTAGGCCACCAGGGACATGCCTGATGGGGGTTAACTAGGCTACCAGGGACAGGCCTGATGGGGGTTAACTAGGCTACCAGGGACAGGCCTGATGGGGGTTAACTAGGCCACCAGGGACATGCCTGATGGGGGTTAACTAGGCCACCAGGGACAGGCCTGATGGGGGTTAACTAGGCTACCAGGGACAGGCCTGATGGGGGTTAACTAGGCTACCAGGGACAGGCCTGATGGGGGTTAACTAGGCTACCAGGGACAGGCCTGATGGGGGTTAACTAGGCCACCAGGGACATGCCTGATGGGGGTTAACTAGGCTACCAGGGACATGCCTGATGGGGGTTAACTAGGCTACCAGGGACATGCCTGATGGGGGGTAACTAGGCTACCAGGGACAAGACTGATGGGGGTTAACTAGTCCACCAGGGACATGCCTGATGGGGGTTAACTAGGCTACCAGGGACAAGACTGATGGGGGTTAACTAGGCCACCAGGGACATGCCTGATGGGGGTTAACTAGGCTACCAGGGACATGCCTGATGGGGGTTAACTAGGCTACCAGGGACATGCCTGATGGGGGTTAACTAGGCTACCAGGGACAGGCCTGATGGGGGTTAACTAGGCCACCAGGGACATGCCTGATGGGGGTTAACTAGGCTACCAGGGACAAGACTGATGGGGGTTAACTAGGCTACCAGGGACAAGACTGATGGGGGTTAACTAGGCCACCAGGGACATGCCTGATGGGGGTTAACTAGGCTACCAGGGACATGCCTGATGGGGGTTAACTAGGCTACCAGGGACATGCCTGATGGGGGTTAACTAGGCTACCAGGGACAGGCCTGATGGGGGTTAACTAGGCTACCAGGGACATGGCTGGGGGGGTTAACTAGGCTACCAGGGACATGGCTGGGGGTTAACTACAATAGCAGGGGCACTGGGGGAACAATACTTTGCCTTGCCCCGGGTGCTGCAAACCCCCGCTACTAACTGCCGCGCACGGTATGCGGCCCTCGAATGATTTTATTAATGCCCGACCGGCCCTCGACATGGAAAAGGTTCCCCACCCCTGTAATAGAGCAATGATCCATCAGATCGGTGCTCTATTATAATGGTCTCCAGCAGACCATCTAAATAGATTGCCGAGCCGGGATCAGTGTCATTCCGGCAGGCTCAGTACACCGGATCTGTAGCGATCGCATCACAGGGGGGAGATCCAGCAACTAGACACCAGGGAGAGGGGGACACAAGACAGTTAGAGGCAGCTGTCTTGTTTGACAGCTGCATCTAACTGGCCAAATTAGCGGGCGCGGGCGATCGGCTGCACCCGCTAATAGCCGCGGTCCCGTGCTGCACTAAGTAGCCACGGCCCGTCCCCTCTCTGAACCTCCCCACCTCCCCGCACGACATGCAGGTACGTCCTGCGGAGGCAAGGCGTTAAAGAGCCCTAATTTCCCATAGAAAATAATGGCCCATTGGAAATAATGGCCGCACTGTAAACGCTAACAGCCAATCACAGCACATATGCAAATAGCAGCCAATAGAAATTCTAAGGTCTTGTCAGTCACTGCCTCACAACATCCACACAGTCACATGTCCACTATTGGCCAATAGAACATGTAATATATGCAAGGTCCTTAATGATTTTGTCTCACTGACATGAGTAAGATTGTCATGGTAACCAAGTAGAGATGAGCGAACCGGGTTCGGGTTCGAGTCCATCCGAACCTGAACGATCGGCATTTGATCAGTTGCTGGAAAGGTTGTCTGGAAAACATGGATACAGCCAATGACTATATCCATGATTTCCACATAGCCTTAGGGCTTTATCCAAGTTCAACAGCCACCGCTAATCAAATACCGAAAGTTCGGGCTCGGATCGACTCGAGCATGCTCCAGGTTCGCTCATCTCTATAACCGAGCAATGATCTTTACCATTATAAGTAGCAGAGCCACTCTTAAAGGGACCCATGTTGCTCTTTAAGGGACCCAAGTCGCTCCAAAAGGTACGGGACCCATGTCGCTCTTTAAGGGACTCATGTCGCTCTTTAAGGGACCCAGGTCGCTCTTAAAGGGACGAACCCATGTCGCTCTTAAAGGGACGGGACCCATGTCACTCTTAAAGGGACAGGACCCAAGTCGCTCTTAAAGGGACGGGACCCAAGTCCCTCTTAAAAGGACCCATGTCGCTCTTAAAGGGACAGGACCCAAGTCGCTCTTAAAGGGACGGGACCCAAGTCCCTCTTAAAAGGACCCATGTCGTTCTTAAAGGGACGGGACTCATGTCACTCTTAAAGGGACGGGACCCAAGTCCCTCTTAAAAGGACCCATGTCGTTCTTAAAGGGACAGGACCCAAGTCACTCTTAAAGGGACGGGACCCAAGTCCCTCTTAAAAGGACCCATGTCGCTCTTAAAGGGACCGGACCCAAGTCGCTCTTAAAGGGACGGGACCCAAGTCCCTCTTAAAAGGACCCATGTCGTTCTTAAAGGGACGGGACTCATGTCACTCTTAAAGGGACGGGACCCAAGTCGCTGTTAAAGGGATGCGACCCAAGTTGCTCTTAAAGGGATGCGACCCAAGTTGCTCTTAAAGGGACGCGACCCAAGTTGCTCTTAAAGGGACGCGACCCAAGTTGCTCTTAAAGGGACGCGACCCAAGTCGCTCTTAACCCTTTGAGGACCAGGCCCAAAATGACCAGTGGACCACGCAAATTTTGATCTTAGTGTTTTCGTTTTTCCCTCCTCCCCTTCTAAGAGCTCCAGCACTCTCAGTTTTCTATCTACAGGTCATGTAAGGGCTTATTTGTTACAGGAATAGGTGTACTGTGTAATGGCGTCATTCATTTTACCATAACATGTATGATGGAATCCCAAATATATTATGTATGATGGAACCCCAAATATATTATGTATGATGGAACCCCAAATATATTATGTATGATGGAACCCCAAATATATTATTTATGATGGAACCCCAAATATATTATTTATGATGGAACCCCAAATATATTATTTATGATGGAACCCCAACTATATTATGTATGATGGAACCCCAAATATATTATTTATGATGGAACCCCAAATATATTATGTATGATGGAACCCCAAATATATTATGTATGATGGAACCCCAAATATATTATTTATGATGGAACCCCAAATATATTATTTATGATGGAACCCCAAATATATCATGTATGATGGAACCGCAAATATATTATGTATGATGGAACCCCAAATATATTATGTATGATGGAACCCCAAATATATTATGTATGATGGAACCCCAAATATATTATTTATGATGGAACCCCAAATATATTATTTATGATGGAACCCCAAATATATTATTTATGATGGAACCCCAAATATATCATGTATGATGGAACCGCAAATATATTATGTATGATGGAACCCCAAATATATTATGTATGATGGAACCCCAAATATATTATGTATGATGGAACCCCAAATATATTATGTATGATGGAACCCCAACTATATTATGTATGACGGAACCCCAAATATATTATTTATGATGGAACCCCAAATATATTATTTATGATGGAACCCCAAATATATTATGTATGATGGAACCCCAAATATATTATGTATGATGGAACCCCCCAAATATATTATTTATGAAGATATAAAAAGAATGCAATATGGTAACGTTTGGGGGGTTCCTGTGTCTACGTAATGCACTATATGGTAACAGAGACATGATACTATTACTCTATAGGTCAGTCTGAACACAACCATATGCAGGTTACACAGATTCTCTAATGTTATAGATTTTTTTTATGAAATCCTTTTTTGGCAATTAAATATTAATAAAATGGGCCTATTGTGACGCTTATAACGGTTTTATTTTTTCACCTACGGGGCCTGTATGGGGTGTCATTTTTTTCCGCCATGATCTCTAGTTTTTATTAATACCATATTTGTGAAGATCGGACGTTTTGATCACTTTTAATAGATTTTTTTAAATATATAATGTAACATACAATCGGTAATCTGCGCACTTTTTCCCTCTTTCGTGTTACGCCGTTCGCAATGACGCTTGTATATTTTTAATAGATCGGACAATTACGCACGCTACGGTATATTATATGTTTATCTATTTATTCATTTTTATATGTTTTATTTATATAATGGGAAAGGGGGGTGATTTAGACTTTTATTGGGGGAGGGGTTTTGGGGTAGTGTAATAGTGTTTTGAACTTTTTTTTTTTTTACACATTTGAAGTCCCTTTGGGGGACTTGTACATAGATTAGTTAGATTTCTACACTGATGAATGCTATGCCATAGGCATAGCATTGATCAGTGTTTTATCGGCGCTCTGCTCATTGAGCCTGCCTGTGCAGGCTCAGTGTAGCAGATCGCCGATCGGACCGCACGGAGGCAGGTGAGAGACCTCCGGCAGTCTGTTTTACCGATCGGGACCCCCGCAGTCACACTTCGGGGGTCCCGATCGGTAAGTGACAGTGGACTCCCCCTGTCACTTACACTTAAACGCCACGGTTGCACCGCGATCGCGGCGTTTAAGGAGTTAATGACACGCGACAGCGCGATCGCTGCAGCGTGTCATTACCAGTGAGGTCCCGGCTGCTAATTGCAGCCGGCCCCCACCTGCTATGAAGCGCGCTCCGCTCCGGAGCACGCTTCATAGCGGGAGAAACACCCAGGGCGTACAGTTTTGCCCTAGGTCGTCTGGGGACAGACTTCCATGGCGTAACTATACGCCCTGGGTCGTCTAAGGGTTAAAGGGATGGGACCTAGGGTTAAAGGTTCTTTTAAAAGGAAGTCACTGTCTTTTCAAGCACTATGTATTTCACTGGAAATGCAAATCTAGTTTATTTATTTTACTTATTTATCTTTTTTATGTGTGTGGTGTTTTTTTTTTACTTTTACTTTCTCATGTATATAATGCATTACATCACATGATCTGTGCTGTAATACATTATCTAGTGCAGCACTTCTCAAACTTTTTCTACTGGGCCTCACCCAACAGACCAACGCAATGCCTGGGCCTCACCCAACAGACCAACGCAATGCCTGGGCCTCACCAGACTGACCAAGAGGCTGCCTGGGCTTCACCACACTTACCAAGAGGATGCCAGGGCCTCACCCAACTGACCAAGAGGATGCTGGGCCTCACCAGACTGACCAAGAGGGTGCCAGGGCCTCACCCAACAGACCAACGCAATGCCTGGGCCTCACCCAACAGACCAACGCAATGCCTGGGCCTCACCCAACAGACCAACGCAATGCCTGGGCCTCACCCAACTGACCAAGAGGCTGCCTGGGCTTCACCACACTTACCAAGAGGATGCCAGGGCCTCACCCAACTGACCAAGAGGATGCTGGGCCTCACCAGACTGACCAAGAGGATGCCTGAGCCTCACCAGACTGACCAAGAGGGTGCCTGAGCCTCACCAGACTGACCAAGAGGATGCCTGGGCCTCACCAGACTGACCAAGAGGGTGCCAGGGCCTCACCAGACTGACCAAGAGGATGCCTGAGCCTCACCAGACTGACCAAGAGGGTGCCTGGGCCTCACCAGACTGACCAAGAGGATGCCTGGGCCTCACCAGACTGACCAAGAGGATGCCTGGGCCTCACCCAACTGACCAATGCAATGCCTGGGCCTTACCCAACTGACCAAGAGGGTGCCTGGGCCTCACCAGACTGACCAAGAGGATGCCTGGGCCTCACCAGACTGACCAAGAGGATGCCTGGGCCTCACCCAACTGACCAATGCAATGCCTGGGCCTTACCCAACTGACCAAGAGATGCCTGGGTCTCAACCGACTGACCAAGAGGATGCCTGGGCCTCACCCCACTGACCAAGAGGATGCCTGGGCCTCACCCCACTGACCAAGAGGATGCCTGGGCTTCACCACACTGACCAAGAGGATGCCTGGGCCTCACCCAACTGACCAAGAGGGTGCCAGGGCCTCACCAGACTGACCAAGAGGGTGCCTGGGCCTCACCACACTGACCTAGAGGATGCCTGGGCCTCACCAGACTGACCTAGAGGATGCCTGGGCCTCACCATACTGACCAAGAGGATGCCTGGGCCTCACCAGACTGACCTAGAGGATGCCTGGGCCTCACCAGACTGACCTAGAGGATGCCTGGGCCTCACCAGACTGACCTAGAGGATGCCTGGGCCTCACCAGACTGACCAAGAGGCTGCCTGGGCTTCACCACGCTGACCAAGAGGATGCCTGGGCCTCACCAGACTGACCAAGAGGGTGCCTGGGCCTCACCAGACTGACCAAGAGGATGCCGGGGCCTCACCAGACTGACCCAGAGGATGCTGGGCCTCACCAGACTGACCAAGAGGATGCCTGGGCCTCACCAGACTGACCTAGAGGATGCCTGGGCCTCACCAGACTGACCTAGAGGCTGCCTGGGCCTCACCAGACTGACCTAGAGGATGCCTGGGCCTCACCAGACTGACCAAGAGGCTGCCTGGGCTTCACCACGCTGACCAAGAGGTTGCCTGGGCCTCACCAGACTGACCAAGAGGATGCCTGGGCCTCACCAGACTCTGACCAAGAGGATGCCTGGGCCTCACCAGACTGACCTAGAGGATGCCTGGGCCTCACCAGACTGACCAAGAGGATGCCTGGGCCTCACCAGACTCTGACCAAGAGGATGCCTGGACCTCACCACACTGACCAAGAGGCTGCCTGGGCCTCACCAGACTGACCAAGAGGGTGCCTGGGCCTCACCAGACTGACCCAAGAGGATGCCTGGGGCCTCACCAGACTGACCTAGAGGATGCCTGGGCCTCACCAGACTGACCTAGAGGATGCCTGGGCCTCACCAGACTGACCAAGAGGCTGCCTGGGCTTCACCAGACTGACCAAGAGGATGCCTGGGCCTCACCAGACTGACCAAGAGGATGCCTGGGCCTCACCAGACTGACCAAGAGGCTGCCTGGGCCTCACCAGACTGACCAAGAGGATGCCTGGGCCTCACCAGACTCTGACCAAGAGGATGCCTGGACCTCACCACACTGACCAAGAGGATGCCTGGGCCTCACCAGACTGACCAAGAGGGTGCCTGGGCCTCACCAGACTGACCAAGAGGATGCCTGGGCCTCACCAGACTGACCTAGAGGATGCCTGGGCCTCACCAGACTGACCTAGAGGATGCCTGGGCCTCACCAGACTGACCTAGAGGATGCCTGGGCCTCACCAGACTGACCAAGAGGCTGCCTGGGCCTCACCAGACTGACCTAGAGGATGCCTGGGCCTCACCAGACTGACCTAGAGGCTGCCTGGGCCTCACCAGACTGACCTAGAGGATGCCTGGGCCTCACCAGACTGACCAAGAGGCTGCCTGGGCTTCACCACGCTGACCAAGAGGTTGCCTGGGCCTCACCAGACTGACCAAGAGGATGCCTGGGCCTCACCAGACTCTGACCAAGAGGATGCCTGGGCCTCACCAGACTGACCTAGAGGATGCCTGGGCCTCACCAGACTGACCAAGAGGATGCCTGGGCCTCACCAGACTCTGACCAAGAGGATGCCTGGACCTCACCACACTGACCAAGAGGATGCCTGGGCCTCACCAGACTGACCAAGAGGGTGCCTGGGCCTCACCAGACTGACCAAGAGGATGCCTGGGCCTCACCAGACTGACCTAGAGGATGCCTGGGCCTCACCAGACTGACCTAGAGGATGCCTGGGCCTCACCAGACTGACCAAGAGGCTGCCTGGGCTTCACCAGACTGACCAAGAGGATGCCTGGGCCTCACCAGACTGACCAAGAGGATGCCTGGGCCTCACCAGACTGACCAAGAGGCTGCCTGGGCCTCACCAGACTGACCAAGAGGATGCCTGGGCCTCACCAGACTCTGACCAAGAGGATGCCTGGACCTCACCACACTGACCAAGAGGATGCCTGGGCCTCACCAGACTGACCAAGAGGGTGCCTGGGCCTCACCAGACTGACCAAGAGGATGCCTGGGCCTCACCAGACTGACCTAGAGGATGCCTGGGCCTCACCAGACTGACCTAGAGGATGCCTGGGCCTCACCAGACTGACCTAGAGGATGCCTGGGCCTCACCAGACTGACCAAGAGGCTGCCTGGGCTTCACCACGCTGACCTAGAGGCTGCCTGGGCCTCACCACACTGACCTAGAGGCTGCCTGGGCCTCACCACACTGACCAAGACGGTGCCTGGGCCTTACTACCATTTAAAAGCTTAAAATAGCTGGGGCCGCCTTTTACCCATCTCCCAAGCTCTATTTACTAATAAAGCAAGTACAAAATAAATTAATAATGTTGCTAAAATTGAAATTTCTGCGAACAGCAAAAGGACTGTGCGGATCATAGTAACTTTGTGAAAACTGTCTCCTCAGCTGGGCCTCACCAACAACTAGGGGGCGCCTCACAGTTTGAGAAGCACTGATCTAGTCATTTCCTGGATAACATGGCGATGTCACTTCCTGGATAACATGGCGATGTCACTTCCTGGGTAACATGGCGATGTCACTGCCTGGATAACATGGTGATGTCACTTCCTGGATAACAGGGTGATGTCACTTCCTGGATAACAGGGTGATGTCACTTCCTGGATAACAGGGTGATGTCACTTCCTGGATAACAGGGTGATGTCACTTCCTGGATAACAGGGTGATGTCACTTCCTGGGTAACATGGCGATGTCACTGCCTGGATAACATGGTGATGTCACTGCCTGGAGAACATGGTGATGTCACGACTCCCAGAGCTGTGCCGGCTGTGGCTGTTGGAGAGGATGATGGCTGGGGGACACTGAGCATCCCCTCTGCCATCATCATGCTATGAAGCCGGATCACACTTTATAGCAGGTGGGGGCTGGTTGCAGTAAGCAGCCAGGCCCTCACCGTTAATGACAGGCTGCAGCGATCATGAATATAGTTATGAATTGATAACACATCCATTGGAAGGGGGGGGGGGGGATTTGCAGGAGGTGCGATTTGTACCAGAGACACTCAGCTGCTTGGGAGAGCTTCGGAAGAATGACTGAGGCTCTGGGTACTTCCGGTATTTATAAAAATTTAAATTTTAACCACAAGCATAATTGTTATTTGAAAAAAATTCTTATATCACCTGGAGGGGAATATGAACCCCGGCCTGCGATCCTTGCAAACCCAGCCCCTAATGGTTGAGAAATAGGCACCTTCTATGTAACTAGGAAGGAAATTGACCTTGATATGGCTTCTGTAAAGAAAAACATGACTATAAAAAGATTTAACTATGTACATATTTCATATCATTTTATCGTTTCAATTCAGCCAGATCTTAGTGACCCTGCAGTAATGTTGTAATAGACGGATATAGAGCAATTGGTTCTGTTAGTTTATAGAGATACCAAGCCCTGCTGATCCTGGGAGGTTCAAATCTGGCTGTTCCCACACCCTCTGACATAAATCTCCCACATGCAGATATGTTTGTAATGATCTGATGAAGGGGTTCAGGCTCCAAACGTATATTTTTTACATCATTCCAATGAAGGTGTATGTAATTTTTACACTACCACTCCTGCCATCCATTGGACTACTACCCGTGCCAAAGCCGTTCTGCGCCTGAACTCCGGAGACATCACACACCGTGCCTCAGATGAGTGGGATCTTGCTCTATTTTCTCTATCGAATTGTTCGGACCCCCGGACAGGCAGCGGACAAAGAGTTGTAAAAATCAAGGTTCAGGTGGTGTCGTGCTCGAAGCACGGCCGCAAAAGGTGAGCAACACCGAATCTTAGCTACTTTATAACACAATCTGCTGCAGCATTACGCTATGTGTGCCAGGCGCTGTTTTTCTCTTCTTCCTGTGCTTTATTCTTCATATACCACTGGGTGCATAACTATGACCATGCTCAGCCTGTGCTGGTAACACAGAGTGAACACGTCACTGTGGAACGAAGACTGGCAGCTTTAGGGTACAAACCCACTTGACGTATTTGCTGCGTGAATCAGTCTTAAAAATAAGCAGGCAAAACGCAGGTTGGCTTTTTTACAATTGTTCTGCGTTGAAATACGCAATTGTGTATTTTTGAAGCGTGAAGCTTGTTGTTAGCAAAGCATCAGTTGTTAACAACCTGTGCGAAAAACGCATGTAGCTTCACGCTTCAAAAATACGCAATTGCGTATTTTAACGCAGAACAATTGTATAAAGCCAACCTGCGTATTTGCTGCGTATTTGTTGCATATCTGCTGTGTATACGGTGTGTGGGTTTGTACCCTTATACTGAATTCAGTCAATGCGACCAGAACAATCCATGCGACAGTTTTATGGACTGAGCGTGGTCATGTGTACATGGTCTCCTGACTCCCCTTCCCACCTCTGACTTCCTCTCTCTTCTGACCCCCTCCTCCCATCCCTTCTCTGACTAGGCTGCATCCATGTTTCATGCCAGCTCTAGGGCTGCATCCACCTTGCTGAGCATTGGGGTTTGGACAAACCCAAACATTTGGCAAATGTCCTTCTGGTTATAGATAACTTCTTTATTAATAGCTGACTGGGTGGTCTGATTAGCAGGACGGGAGTTAGCAGACATGCTCTGGCAGGCTGCTTTAGGTCCACCCCTTCCAGGTCACCAGGGGTTGGACTTGGAGCCACTCTCATATGCTTCCCTGAATGGAGCCGAGCAGCCGCTCATCATTCACACTCCTCTGCAATGAGTGGGGAATTAGCTCAAATGGTAGAGCGCTCGCTTAGCATGCGAGAGGTAGCGGGATCGATGCCCGCATTCTCCAAGAACTTTGACTTTTACCAAATAAGAATAATAAAAAGAATAAAACATTAGATTGCTAGAGAAGACAATATTGTTTTGTTAACCTTATAAAAGCCACATGTTATAGCAGAGATAAAGTGGCACTCAGCTCTCCTTCAGTACAGTAGTCAGGTGTTCAGGTAAGAGCAGGCATAAATCAGACCTGCAGAAATAGAAAACAAAGAACAGAAAACTATAGGCAAAGCCTTAACAATGACCTGATTAGAACACAGCAGTAAAACTACCTTAGCATGGTCGCTGCTGCATCAGTTTCTGCTGCAATCACTTGGCTAGTAACCAAAAAGAAGGACTATGGCTCAGCTGTACAGTGGTTGGTGTGTTCACCGCTGGACGGGCACTTCCTGCACATCACAAGACAATAGTGAGCAGCATTGAATTATTCTTTAAAATATTAGATAATAATTATGACAGAAAATAAAAAGATTTGGAGAATGCGGGCATCGATCCCGCTACCTCTCGCATGCTAAGCGAGCGCTCTACCATTTGAGCTAATTCCCCTCACTTACTTTACTATTACAATCTATGAAACAACTTTATGACCACAAGCAATAAAAGTCAGACCGATCATTTATAAGCAATGGCTGCTTGTAGGTTTTATAATTGGTGACACTGTGGGACTCTTGTCTTGTGTATGGTCCGGCTCATACTGCGTGAGAATCTTCTGGAAGGTTCTTTTGGACTAGAGATGGTACGCTGAGAGACAAGAGGAGTGCTGCACCATAGAGAGGAGGATGAGCTGAAATGGTAGAGCACTGGCGTAGTGTGCAGGAGGCGGCAGGACCGATCCTCTCCGGTGATCTGAAACCTTTATGCTTATGTTAACTCCTTCCCCCAATATGACGTCCAGGGACGTCATGAAAAGCAGTGCTAGAACGCATCATGACGTCCCTGGACGTCATCATTTCCCTGCCTCCCCCCACTGTCCCTATCTGAGATCGGGAAGCAGGAGGAGGCGGTCACACAGCCCCCTCCTGCTGCCACTGCCCCCCGTCCAAAGTAAGCCCCCCTCCCGGAGAAGCCACCCGCCCAGAGCTTCCAGCGCCATCCTCCGCCCCCCCCCCCCCACGCCCGGAGCTTCCAGGGCTCCCCCCTCCCCAGAAGCAGCCCCCCGTTCAGAGCTTCCAGCACCCCCCGGGGGTTACCATAGTAACCCAGACGCTACTCGGTGCGTCTGGGTTTCTATGGCTAGTAACGATCAGGACCCTGCACTGCAGGGACCTGATCGTTTGAATGAGTGGTCAGTGTATTACACTGACCACTACTCATTCAGTATATAATGCAGTACAGCACAGATCAGGTGCTGTACTGCATTATATATATACATACCTGTAAAAGTAAAACACACACACAAATAAATAAATAAATATACACATTCCCCATCCCCCTTTATAAATGATCCCCTATAAATAAGATACATATGTTTGGTATCACCGCGTCCGTAATGACCCCGTCTATTAACCAGTTACATTAATTATCCCGCCTGATTAATGCCATAAAAAAAATAAATGAAAAACTAACCAAAATTCAACATTTTTGTTAATCCCGCCCCCTAAAAAATAAAAAAAACAGCTAAATGCCATAAACTATAACAAAAGCTATATAAAAAGGATATCACTGTAATCGTACTGACCCGAGGAATAAAGATAACATGTCATATATAACGTATAGTAAATGGCGTACAAAATAATGGTGAAAAACTGCTGCTAAATTGTGTTTTTTGTGTTGATCAGGGTGTCATATGTCGTACAGAATGGTACCGATGGAAACGTCAACTCATCTTACACAAATATTTTGGCACCGCAAGGCCTCTGTGACATGGTTTAATGGCTAAAAAAACTTGAAATAAAAAAAAGGCCCCCAAATTCCCCAGGCCTCTGTCATGTCTGCGGCCTGTGGTTGAGTCAGGTGACGGACTGCGGCCACATATGGGGATTTCTAGAAACACTGGAATAAGGGGAATCAATATTGAGTTGCATTTCTCAGTTAGTATTTGCTGTGTTAGAGGAAAATAATTGATTAAAATAGAATATCTGGCCAAAAACTTGCTTAAATTTCTGTGAAATACCTAAAGGGTTAATAAACGTATTGAATGTTACATTGAATACTTTGAGGGGTGCAGTTTTTACAGTAGAGGGATTCATGGGGGTACCTAACATACAGGCCCCACAAATCCACTTCAGAACTAAACTGGTCCCAAAAAAATGAGAATTTGAAATTTTCCTGAAAATTAGGAAAATCGCTGCAAAATTTCGAAGCCCTCTAACATCCTAAAAAGTAAAAGGACGTTCACCAAATGACGTCACCATAAAGCAGACATGTTGTAGATGTTGCAGTAATAATTAGTTCATGTGGCATGACTATTTTTCTTAGAACAAGAGAATTTTGAATATAAAGAAATGTAAACTTTTCTAATTTTTGCGCAAATGTTGTGCTTTTTACAAAAAACTACTGGGTGTATCAACCAAAGTATACCACAAACATAAAGAGGAATATGTCAAGGAAAAACAATCTCAGAATAACCCCAACAGTTAAAAGCATCACAGAGTTACCACTACACAGAGAGAGACAGGTCAGGCTGCGGAGGCGGGGGGGGGGGGTAACAGGCTGCGGAGGCGAGGGGGGGGGGTAACAGGCTGCGGAGGCGAGGGGGGGGTAACAGGCTGCGGAGGCGAGGGGGGGGGGTAACAGGCTGCGGAGGCGAGGGGGGGGGGTAACAGGCTGCGGAGGCGAGGGGTTAAATCATGTTACTTATTGGGCACAGTGGTCAGCACCTCATTGTGGGGTATCGCTGTGGCACAAATAGACTCTCTAATTAACTGTAAAGGTTGGTCGTTCAGACCCACCCTGGGTTGGAAGTTTTTCTCTGACCCTAAGGGTCCTATTACACAGCCCGACTACAGCCTGATCATTTTAGTAAATGAGCGACAATCTGCTAGATCAACGCTCATTTACTGGACCTATTTGATGGCCCGATAATCTGGCAGTTAGGGCTACATGGACATCGTTAGCGATGTCCATGCAGTCCTTGTGCAAACACCTAATACCTTACCTCTCCCTGCTCCCCTCTCCTGAGCCTCCCAATCCTGGCGGCAGCATCTGTCAGCCAATCTCAGGCTGCTTATGGATTACAAAGCAACAAAACTTTTATATCAACTGTTATAGTGAATTATTATTATAAAAAAAAAACAACAAAAAGAAAGTCTAGACGAAAAAAAATATTTACAAGAATGATTTAGGGTATAAACCCACACACCATATATGCAGCGTATTTACTGCTGCGATACGCAGCAAACTCGCAGCAGATTGGATCTAAATAACTGAACACAGCATCAAATCTGTAACAACAAATCTGCTGCGTATACGGTGTGTGGGTTTATACCCTTAATGTACGTGAGCCAACATGAAGTTTCCAATCTTTGGCCAATGCTAGACGCTCTGCAGATGCGGATTGTATATACCTGTAGCTTATCCTGTGGCATCTTTATACACTTTATAACATGGACCAATCAGACCTGGTTTTACACTTAAATGTTACACAGAAAAAAATAGATTTGATAAAAGAAAAATGTAATAATACAAAACCTGCATTAGGGAACGTCCACCCCACGTGTCACAGCTAAGAAAGCTCACAGGGTGCATGCTGGGAACAGGTGTCAGGATGGCCGAGCGGTCTAAGGCGCCAGACTCAAGAGCCTGCTCTTCCCTATCCTGGGTGTTCTGGTCTCCAAATGGAGGCGTGGGTTCAAATCCCACTTCTGACAATGTAGAGCTTTTTTTTTCCTGACACCCTGCACAGCACTGTGTACACTACCCATGCTCCTGACACCCTGCACAGCACTGTGTACACTACCCATGCTCCTGACACCCTGCGCAGCACTGTGTACACTACCCATGCTCCTGACACCCTGCGCAGCACTGTGTACACTACCCATGCTCCTGACACCCTGCGCAGCACTGTGTACACTACCCATGCTCCTGACACCCTGCGCAGCACTGTGTACACTACCCATGCTCCTGACACCCTGCTCAGCACTGTGTACACTACCCATGCTCCTGACACCCTGCGCAGCACAGTGTACACTACCCATGCTCCTGACACCCTGCGCAGCACTGTGTACACTACCCATGCTCCTGACACCCTGCGCAGCACTGTGTACACTACCCATTGCTCCTGACACCCTGCGCAGCACTGTGTACACTACCCATGCTCCTGACACCCTGCGCAGCACTGTGTACACTACCCATGCTCCTGACACCCTGCACAGCACTGTGTACACTACCCATGCTCCTGACACCCTGCACAGCACTGTGTACACTACCCATGCTCCTGACACCCTGCGCAGCACTGTGTACACTACCCATGCTCCTGACACCACATACACATGCACAGTGTACACTACCCATGCTCCTGACACCCTGCACAGCACTGTGTACACTACCCATGCTCCTGACACCCTGCACAGCACTGTGTACACTACCCATGCTCCTGACACCACATACACATGCACAGTGTACACTACCCATGCTCCTGACACCCTGCACAGCACTGTGTACACTACCCATGCTCCTGACACCCTGCGCAGCACTGTGTACACTACCCATGCTCCTGACACCCTGCACAGCACTGTGTACACTACCCATGCTCCTGACACCCTGCACAGCACTGTGTACACTACCCATGCTCCTGACACCACATACACATGCACTGTGTACACTACCCATGCTCCTGACACCCTGCACAGCACTGTGTACACTACCCATGCTCCTGACACCCTGCACAGCACTGTGTACACTACCCATGCTCCTGACACCCTGCACAGCACTGTGTACACTACCCATGCTCCTGACACCCTGCGCAGCACAGTGTACACTACCCATGCTCCTGACACCCTGCGCAGCACTGTGTACACTACCCATGCTCCTGACACCCTGCACAGCACTGTGTACACTACCCATGCTCCTGACACCCTGCACAGCACTGTGTACACTACCCATGCTCCTGACACCCTGCACAGCACTGTGTACACTACCCATGCTCCTGACACCCTGGGCAGCACTGTGTACACTACTCATGCTCCTGACACCCTGCGCAGCACTGTGTACACTACCCATGCTCCTGACACCCTGCGCAGCACTGTGTACACTACCCATGCTCCTGACACCCTGCGCAGCACAGTGTACACTACCCATGCTCCTGACACCCTGCGCAGCACAGTGTACACTACCCATGCTCCTGACACCCTGCGCAGCACTGTGTACACTACTCATGCTCCTGACACCCTGCGCAGCACTGTGTACACTATCCATGCTCCTGACACCCTGCACAGCACAGTGTACACTACCCATGCTCCTGACACCCTGCACAGCACTGTGTACACTACCCATGCTCCTGACACCCTGCGCAGCACTGTGTACACTACCCATGCTCCTGACACCCTGCGCAGCACTGTGTACACTACCCATGCTCCTGACACCCTGCGCAGCACTGTGTACACTACCCATGCTCCTGACACCCTGCACAGCACTGTGTACACTACCTATGCTCCTGACACCCTGCGCAGCACAGTGTACACTACCCATGCTCCTGACACCCTGCACAGCACTGTGTACACTATCCATGCTCCTGACACCCTGCACAGCACAGTGTACACTACCCATGCTCCTGACACCCTGCACAGCACTGTGTACACTACCCATGCTCCTGACACCCTGCACAGCACTGTGTACACTACCCATGCTCCTGACACCCTGCGCAGCACTGTGTACACTACCCATGCTCCTGACACCCTGCGCAGCACTGTGTACACTACCCATGCTCCTGACACCCTGCGCAGCACTGTGTACACTACCCATGCTCCTGACACCCTGCACAGCACTGTGTACACTACCTATGCTCCTGACACCCTGCGCAGCACAGTGTACACTACCCATGCTCCTGACACCCTGCACAGCACTGTGTACACTATCCATGCTCCTGACACCCTGCGCAGCACAGTGTACACTACCCATGCTCCTGACACCCTGCGCAGCACTGTGTACACTACCCATGCTCCTGACACCCTGCACAGCACTGTGTACACTACCCATGCTCCTGACACCCCTGCGCAGCACTGTGTACACTATCCATGCTCCTGACACCCTGCACAGCACTGTGTACACTACCCATGCTCCTGACACCCTGCGCAGCATCAGTGTACACTACCCATGCTCCTGACACCCTGCGCAGCACTGTGTACACTACCCATGCTCCTGACACCCTGCACAGCACTGTGTACACTACCCATGCTCCTGACACCCTGCACAGCACTGTGTACACTATCCATGCTCCTGACACCCTGCACAGCACTGTGTACACTACCCATGCTCCTGACACCCTGCGCAGCACAGTGTACACTACCCATGCTCCTGACACCCTGCGCAGCACTGTGTACACTACCATGCTCCTGACACCCTGCACAGCACAGTGTACACTACCCATGCTCCTGACACCCTGCGCAGCACTGTGTACACTACCCATGCTCCTGACACCCTGCACAGCACTGTGTACACTATCCATGCTCCTGACACCCTGCGCAGCACAGTGTACCACTACCCATGCTCCTGACTCCCTGCGGCAGCACTGTGTACACTACTCATGCTCCTGACACCATGCGCAGCACTGTGTACACTACCCATGCTCCTGACACCCCTGCGCAGCACAGTGTACACTACCCATGCTCCTGACACCCTGCAGCAGCACAGTGTACACTACCCATGCTCCTGACCACCCTGCGCAGCACTGTGTACACTACCCATGCTCCTGACACCCTGCACAGCACTTGTGTCACTACCCATGCTCCTGACACCACATACACATGCACTGTGTACAACTACCCATGCTCCTGACACCCTGCACAGCACTGTGTACACTACCCATGCTCCTGACACCCTGCACAGCACTGTGTACACTACCCAGGCTCCTGACACCCTTGCGCAGCACTGTGTAGACTACCCATGCTCCTGACACCCTGCGCAGCACTGTGTACACTACCCATGCTCCTGGACACCCTGCGCAGCACTGTGTACACTACCCATGCTCCTGACACCCTGCACAGCACTGTGTACACTACCCATGCTCCTGACACCCTGCACAGCACTGGTGTACACTACCCATGCTCCTGACACCCTGCACAGCACGTGTACACTACCATGCTCCTGACACCCTGCACAGCACTGTGTACACTATCCATGCTCCTGACACCCTGCACAGCACTGTGTACACTACCCATGCTCCTGACACCCTGCACAGCACTGTGTACACTACCCATGCTCCTGACACCCTGCACAGCACTGGTGTACACTACCCATGCTCCTGACACCCTGCACAGCACTGTGTACACTACCCATGCTCCTGACACCCTGCGCAGCACTGTGTAGACTACCCATGCTCCTGACACCCTGCGCAGCACTGTGTACACTACCCATGCTCCTGACACCCTGCGCAGCACTGTGTACACTACCCATGCTCCTGACACCCTGCGCAGCACTGTGTACACTACCCATGCTCCTGACACCCTGCGCAGCACTGTGTACACTACCCATGCTCCTGACACCCTGCACAGCACTGTGTACACTACCCATGCTCCTGACACCCTGCACAGCACTGTGTACACTACCCATGCTCCTGACACCCTGCACAGCACTGTGTACACTACCCATGCTCCTGACACCCTGCACAGCACTGTGTACACTATCCATGCTCCTGACACCCTGCACAGCACTGTGTACACTACCCATGCTCCTGACACCCTGCGCAGCACAGTGTACACTACCCATGCTCCTGACACCCTGCACAGCACTGTGTACACTACCCCATGCTCCTGACACCCTGCGCAGCACAGTGTACACTACCCATGCTCCTGACACCCTGCGCAGCACTGTGTACACTACCCATGCTCCTGACACCCTGCACAGCACTGTGTAACACTACCCATGCTCCTGACACCCTGCGCAGCACTGTGTACACTACCCTGCTCCTGACACCCCTGCGCAGCACTGTGTACACTACCCATGCTCCTGACACCCTGCGCAGCACTGTGTACACTACCCATGCTCCTGACACCCTTCGCAGCACTGTGTACACTACCCATGCTCCTGACACCCTGCGCAGCACTGTGTACACTACCCATGCTCCTGACACCCCTGCGCAGCACTGTGTACACTACCCATGCTCCTGACACCCTGCACAGCACTGTGTACACTACCCATGCTCCTGACACCCTGCACAGCACTGTGTACACTACCCATGCTCCTGACACCCTGCGCAGCACAGTGTACACTACCCATGCTCCTGACACCCTGCACAGCACTGTGTACACTACCCATGCTCCTGACACCCTGCGCAGCACTGTGTACACTACTCATGCTCCTGACACCCTGCGCAGCACTGTGTACACTACCCATGCTCCTGACACCCTGCGCAGCACTGTGTACACTACCCATGCTCCTGACACCCTGCGCAGCACTGTGTACACTACTCATGCTCCTGACACCCTGCACAGCACTGTGTACACTACCCATGCTCCTGACACCCTGCGCAGCACAGTGTACACTACCCATGCTCCTGACACCCTGCGCAGCACTGTGTACACTACCCATGCTCCTGACACCCTGCGCAGCACTGTGTACACTACTCATGCTCCTGACACCCTGCGCAGCACTGTGTACACTACCCATGCTCCTGACACCCTGCACAGCACTGTGTACACTACCCATGCTCCTGACACCCTGCACAGCACTGTGTACACTACCCATGCTCCTGACACCCTGCGCAGCACAGTGTACACTACCCATGCTCCTGACACCCTGCACAGCACTGTGTACACTACCCATGCTCCTGACACCCTGCGCAGCACAGTGTACACTACCCATGCTCCTGACACCCTGCGCAGCACTGTGTACACTACCCATGCTCCTGACACCCTGCACAGCACTGTGTACACTACCCATGCTCCTGACACCCTGCGCAGCACAGTGTACACTACCCATGCTCCTGACACCCTGCGCAGCACTGTGTACACTACCCATGCTCCTGACACCCTGGGCAGCACTGTGTACACTACCCATGCTCCTGACACCCTGCACAGCACTGTGTACACTACCCATGCTCCTGACACCCTGCGCAGCACTGTGTAGACTATCCATGCTCCTGACACCCTGCGCAGCACTGTGTACACTACCCATGCTCCTGACACCCTGCACAGCACTGTGTACACTACCCATGCTCCTGACACCCTGCACAGCACTGTGTACACTACCCATGCTCCTGACACCCTGCACAGCACTGTGTACACTACCCATGCTCCTGACACCCTGGGCAGCACTGTGTACACTACCCATGCTCCTGACACCCTGCGCAGCACTGTGTACACTACCCATGCTCCTGACACCCTGCGCAGCACTGTGTACACTACCCATGCTCCTGACACCCTGCACAGCACTGTGTACACTACCCATGCTCCTGACACCCTGCGCAGCACTGTGTACACTACCCATGCTCCTGACACCCTGCGCAGCACAGTGTACACTACCCATGCTCCTGACACCCTGCACAGCACTGTGTACACTACCCATGCTCCTGACACCCTGCACAGCACTGTGTACACTACCCATGCTCCTGACACCCTGCGCAGCACTGTGTACACTACCCATGCTCCTGACACCCTGCACAGCACTGTGTACACTACCCATGCTCCTGACACCCTGCACAGCACAGTGTACACTACCCATGCTCCTGACACCCTGCGCAGCACTGTGTACACTACTCATGCTCCTGACACCCTGCGCAGCACTGTGTACACTACCCATGCTCCTGACACCCTGCGCAGCACAGTGTACACTACCCATGCTCCTGACACCCTGCGCAGCACAGTGTACACTACCCATGCTCCTGACACCCTGCACAGCACTGTGTACACTACCCATGCTCCTGACACCCTGCGCAGCACAGTGTACACTACCCATGCTCCTGACACCCTGCGCAGCACTGTGTAGACTACCCATGCTCCTGACACCCTGCGCAGCACTGTGTACACTACCCATGCTCCTGACACCCTGCGCAGCACTGTGTACACTACCCATGCTCCTGACACCCTGGGCAGCACTGTGTACACTACCCATGCTCCTGACACCCTGCCCAGCACTGTGTACACTACCCATGCTCCTGACACCCTGCGCAGCACTGTGTAGACTATCCATGCTCCTGACACCCTGCGCAGCACTGTGTACACTACCCATGCTCTTGACACCCTGCACAGCACTGTGTACACTACCCATGCTCCTGACACCCTGCACAGCACTGTGTACACTACCCATGCTCCTGACACCCTGCGCAGCACAGTGTACACTACCCATGCTCCTGACACCCTGCGCAGCACTGTGTACACTATCCATGCTCCTGACACCCTGCACAGCACTGTGTACACTACCCATGCTCCTGACACCCTGCACAGCACTGTGTACACTACCCATGCTCCTGACACCCTGCGCAGCACAGTGTACACTACCCATGCTCCTGACACCCTGCGCAGCACAGTGTACACTACCCATGCTCCTGACACCTTGCGCAGCACTGTGTACACTACCCATGCTCCTGACACCCTGCGCAGCACTGTGTACACTACCCATGCTCCTGACACCCTGCACAGCACTGTGTACACTACCCATGCTCCTGACACCCTGCACAGCACTGTGTACACTACCCATGCTCCTGACACCCTGCACAGCACTGTGTACACTACCCATGCTCCTGACACCCTGCACAGCACTGTGTACACTACCCATGCTCCTGACACCCTGCGCAGCACTGTGTACACTACCCATGCTCCTGACACCCTGCGCAGCACTGTGTACACTACCCATGCTCCTGACACCCTGCGCAGCACAGTGTACACTACCCATGCTCCTGACACCCTGCGCAGCACTGTGTACACTACCCATGCTCCTGACACCCTGCGCAGCACTGTGTACACTACTCATGCTCCTGACACCCTGCGCAGCACTGTGTACACTACCCATGCTCCTGACACCCTGCGCAGCACAGTGTACACTACCCATGCTCCTGACACCCTGCGCAGCACAGTGTACACTACCCATGCTCCTGACACCCTGCGCAGCACTGTGTACACTACCCATGCTCCTGACACCCTGCACAGCACCGTGTACACTACCCATGCTCCTGACACCACATACACATGCACTGTGTACACTACCCATGCTCCTGACACCCTGCGCAGCACTGTGTACACTACTCATGCTCCTGACACCCTGCGCAGCACTGTGTACACTACCCATGCTCCTGACACCCTGCGCAGCACTGTGTACACTACCCATGCTCCTGACACCCTGCACAGCACTGTGTACACTACCCATGCTCCTGACACCCTGCACAGCACTGTGTACACTACCCATGCTCCTGACACCCTGCACAGCACTGTGTACACTACCCATGCTCCTGACACCCTGCACAGCACTGTGTACACTACCCATGCTCCTGACACCCTGCACAGCACCGTGTACACTACCCATGCTCCTGACACCCTGCACAGCACTGTGTACACTACCCATGCTCCTGACACCCTGCGCAGCACCGTGTACACTACCCATGCTCCTGACACGACATACACATGCACAGTGTACACTACCCATGCTCCTGACACCCTGCACAGCACTGTGTACACTACCCATGCTCCTGACACCCTGCGCAGCACTGTGTACACTACCCATGCTCCTGACACCCTGCACAGCACTGTGTACACTACCCATGCTCCTGACACCCTGCACAGCACTGTGTACACTACCCATGCTCCTGACACCCTGCGCAGCACTGTGTACACTACCCATGCTCCTGACACCCTGCGCAGCACTGTGTACACTACTCATGCTTCTGACACCCTGCGCAGCACTGTGTACACTACCCATGCTCCTGACACCCTGCGCAGCACAGTGTACACTACCCATGCTCCTGACACCCTGCGCAGCACAGTGTACACTACCCATGCTCCTGACACCCTGCACAGCACTGTGTACACTACCCATGCTCCTGACACCCTGCGCAGCACTGTGTACACTACCCATGCTCCTGACACCCTGCACAGCACTGTGTACACTACCCATGCTCCTGACACCCTGCACAGCACTGTGTACACTACCCATGCTCCTGACACCCTGCACAGCACTGTGTACACTAACCATGCTCCTGACACCCTGCACAGCACAGTGTACACTACCCATGCTCCTGACACCCTGCGCAGCACTGTGTACACTACCCATGCTCCTGACACCCTGCGCAGCACTGTGTACACTACCCATGCTCCTGACACCCTGCGCAGCACAGTGTACACTACCCATGCTCCTGACACCCTGCGCAGCACTGTGTACACTACCCATGCTCCTGACACCCTGCCCAGCACTGTGTACACTACCCATGCTCCTGACACCCTGCACAGCACTGTGTACACTATCCATGCTCCTGACACCCTGCACAGCACTGTGTACACTACCCATGCTCCTGACACCCTGCGCAGCACAGTGTACACTACCCATGCTCCTGACACCCTGCGCAGCACTGTGTACACTACCCATGCTCCTGACAACCTGCGCAGCACTGTGTACACTACCCATGCTCCTGACACCCTGCACAGCACAGTGTACACTACCCATGCTCCTGACACCCTGCACAGCACAGTGTACACTACCCATGCTCCTGACACCCTGCACAGCACTGTGTACACTACCCATGCTCCTGACACCCTGCTCAGCACTGTGTACACTACCCATGCTCCTGACACCCTGCACAGCACTGTGTACACTATCCATGCTCCTGACACCCTGCACAGCACTGTGTACACTACCCATGCTCCTGACACCCTGCACAGCACTGTGTACACTACCCATGCTCCTGACACCACATACACATGCACAGTGTACACTACCCATGCTCCTGACACCCTGCACAGCACTGTGTACACTACCCATGCTCCTGACACCCTGCACAGCACTGTGTACACTACCCATGCTCCTGACACCCTGCGCAGCACAGTGTACACTACCCATGCTCCTGACACCCTGCACAGCACTGTGTACACTACCCATGCTCCTGACACCACATACACATGCACAGTGTACACTACCCATGCTCCTGACACCCTGCACAGCACTGTGTACACTACCCATGCTCCTGACACCCTGCACAGCACTGTGTACACTACCTATGCTCCTGACACCCTGCGCAGCACAGTGTACACTACCCATGCTCCTGACACCCTGCACAGCACTGTGTACACTATCCATGCTCCTGACACCCTGCACAGCACAGTGTACACTACCCATGCTCCTGACACACTGAACAGCACTGTGTACACTACCCATGCTCCTGACACCCTGCACAGCACTGTGTACACTACCCATGCTCCTGACACCCTGCGCAGCACTGTGTACACTACCCATGCTCCTGACACCCTGCTCAGCACTGTGTACACTACCCATGCTCCTGACACCCTGCTCAGCACTGTGTACACTACCCATGCTCCTGACACCCTGCGCAGCACTGTGTACACTACCCATGCTCCTGACACCCTGCACAGCACTGTGTACACTACCTATGCTCCTGACACCCTGCGCAGCACAGTGTACACTACCCATGCTCCTGACACCCTGCACAGCACTGTGTACACTAACCATGCTCCTGACACCCTGCGCAGCACAGTGTACACTACCCATGCTCCTGACACCCTGCGCAGCACTGTGTACACTACCCATGCTCCTGACACCCTGCGCAGCACAGTGTACACTACCCATGCTCCTGACACCCTGCGCAGCACAGTGTACACTACCCATGCTCCTGACACCCTGCGCAGCACTGTGTACACTACCCATGCTCCTGACACCCTGCACAGCACTGTGTACACTACCCATGCTCCTGACACCCTGCACAGCACTGTGTACACTAACCATGCTCCTGACACCCTGCACAGCACTGTGTACACTACCCATGCTCCTGACACCCTGCGCAGCACAGTGTACACTACCCATGCTCCTGACACCCTGCGCAGCACTGTGTACACTACCCATGCTCCTGACACCCTGCACAGCACAGTGTACACTACCCATGCTCCTGACACCCTGCGCAGCACTGTGTACACTACCCATGCTCCTGACACCCTGCACAGCACTGTGTACACTATCCATGCTCCTGACACCCTGCGCAGCACAGTGTACACTACCCATGCTCCTGACACCCTGCACAGCACTGTGTACACTACCCATGCTCCTGACACCCTGCACAGCACTGTGTACACTATCCATGCTCCTGACACCCTGCACAGCACTGTGTACACTACCCATGCTCCTGACACCCTGCACAGCACTGTGTACACTACCCATGCTCCTGACACCCTGCACAGCACTGTGTACACTACCCATGCTCCTGACACCCTGCACAGCACTGTGTACACTACCCATGCTCCTGACACCCTGCGCAGCACTGTGTAGACTACCCATGCTCCTGACACCCTGCGCAGCACTGTGTACACTACCCATGCTCCTGACACCCTGCGCAGCACGGTGTACACTACCCATGCTCCTGACACCCTGCGCAGCACTGTGTACACTACCCATGCTCCTGACACCCTGCGCAGCACTGTGTACACTACCCATGCTCCTGACACCCTGCACAGCACTGTGTACACTACCCATGCTCCTGACACCCTGCGCAGCACAGTGTACACTACCCATGCTCCTGACACCCTGCGCAGCACTGTGTACACTACCCATGCTCCTGACACCCTGCGCAGCACTGTGTACACTACTCATGCTCCTGACACCCTGCGCAGCACTGTGTACACTACCCATGCTCCTGACACCCTGCACAGCACTGTGTACACTACCCATGCTCCTGACACCCTGCACAGCACTGTGTACACTACCCATGCTCCTGACACCCTGCGCAGCACAGTGTACACTACCCATGCTCCTGACACCCTGCACAGCACTGTGTACACTACCCATGCTCCTGACACCCTGCGCAGCACAGTGTACACTACCCATGCTCCTGACACCCTGCGCAGCACTGTGTACACTACCCATGCTCCTGACACCCTGCACAGCACTGTGTACACTACCCATGCTCCTGACACCCTGCGCAGCACTGTGTACACTACCCATGCTCCTGACACCCTGCGCAGCACTGTGTACACTACCCATGCTCCTGACACCCTGGGCAGCACTGTGTACACTACCCATGCTCCTGACACCCTGCACAGCACTGTGTACACTACCCATGCTCCTGACACCCTGCGCAGCACTGTGTAGACTACCCATGCTCCTGACACCCTGCGCAGCACTGTGTACACTACCCATGCTCCTGACACCCTGCTCAGCACTGTGTACACTACCCATGCTCCTGACACCCTGCACAGCACTGTGTACACTACCCATGCTCCTGACACCCTGCACAGCACTGTGTACACTACCCATGCTCCTGACACCCTGGGCAGCACTGTGTACACTACCCATGCTCCTGACACCCTGCGCAGCACTGTGTACACTACCCATGCTCCTGACACCCTGCGCAGCACTGTGTACACTACCCATGCTCCTGACACCCTGCACAGCACTGTGTACACTACCCATGCTCCTGACACCCTGCGCAGCACTGTGTACACTACCCATGCTCCTGACACCCTGCGCAGCACAGTGTACACTACCCATGCTCCTGACACCCTGCACAGCACTGTGTACACTACCCATGCTCCTGACACCCTGCACAGCACTGTGTACACTACCCATGCTCCTGACACCCTGCGCAGCACTGTGTACACTACCCATGCACCTGACACCCTGCACAGCACTGTGTACACTACCCATGCTCCTGACACCCTGCACAGCACAGTGTACACTACCCATGCTCCTGACACCCTGCGCAGCACTGTGTACACTACCCATGCTCCTGACACCCTGCGCAGCACTGTGTACACTACCCATGCTCCTGACACCCTGCGCAGCACAGTGTACACTACCCATGCTCCTGACACCCTGCGCAGCACAGTGTACACTACCCATGCTCCTGACACCCTGCACAGCACTGTGTACACTACCCATGCTCCTGACACCCTGCGCAGCACAGTGTACACTACCCATGCTCCTGACACCCTGCGCAGCACTGTGTACACTACCCATGCTCCTGACACCCTGCGCAGCACTGTGTACACTACCCATGCTCCTGACACCCTGCGCAGCACTGTGTACACTACCCATGCTCCTGACACCCTGGGCAGCACTGTGTACACTACCCATGCTCCTGACACCCTGCACAGCACTGTGTACACTACCCATGCTCCTGACACCCTGCGCAGCACTGTGTAGACTATCCATGCTCCTGACACCCTGCGCAGCACTGTGTACACTACCCATGCTCTTGACACCCTGCACAGCACTGTGTACACTACCCATGCTCCTGACACCCTGCACAGCACTGTGTACACTACCCATGCTCCTGACACCCTGCGCAGCACAGTGTACACTACCCATGCTCCTGACACCCTGCGCAGCACTGTGTACACTATCCATGCTCCTGACACCCTGCACAGCACTGTGTACACTACCCATGCTCCTGACACCCTGCACAGCACTGTGTACACTACCCATGCTCCTGACACCCTGCTCAGCACAGTGTACACTACCCATGCTCCTGACACCCTGCGCAGCACAGTGTACACTACCCATGCTCCTGACACCTTGCGCAGCACTGTGTACACTACCCATGCTCCTGACACCCTGCGCAGCACTGTGTACACTACCCATGCTCCTGACACCCTGCACAGCACTGTGTACACTACCCATGCTCCTGACACCCTGCACAGCACTGTGTACACTACCCATGCTCCTGACACCCTGCACAGCACTGTGTACACTACCCATGCTCCTGACACCCTGCACAGCACTGTGTACACTACCCATGCTCCTGACACCCTGCGCAGCACAGTGTACACTACCCATGCTCCTGACACCCTGCGCAGCACTGTGTACACTACCCATGCTCCTGACACCCTGCGCAGCACAGTGTACACTACCCATGCTCCTGACACCCTGCGCAGCACTGTGTACACTACCCATGCTCCTGACACCCTGCGCAGCACTGTGTACACTACTCATGCTCCTGACACCCTGCGCAGCACTGTGTACACTACCCATGCTCCTGACACCCTGCGCAGCACAGTGTACACTACCCATGCTCCTGACACCCTGCGCAGCACAGTGTACACTACCCATGCTCCTGACACCCTGCGCAGCACTGTGTACACTACCCATGCTCCTGACACCCTGCACAGCACAGTGTACACTACCCATGCTCCTGACACCACATACACATGCACTGTGTACACTACCCATGCTCCTGACACCCTGCGCAGCACTGTGTACACTACTCATGCTCCTGACACCCTGCGCAGCACTGTGTACACTACCCATGCTCCTGACACCCTGCGCAGCACTGTGTACACTACCCATGCTCCTGACACCCTGCACAGCACTGTGTACACTACCCATGCTCCTGACACCCTGCACAGCACTGTGTACACTACCCATGCTCCTGACACCCTGCACAGCACTGTGTACACTACCCATGCTCCTGACACCCTGCACAGCACTGTGTACACTACCCATGCTCGCTCCTGACACCCTGCGCAGCACTGTGTACACTACCCATGCTCCTGACACCCTGCACAGCACTGTGTACACTACCCATGCTCCTGACACTCTGCGCAGCACTGTGTACACTACCCATGCTCCTGACACCCTGCACAGCACTGTGTACACTACCCATGCTCCTGACACCCTGCACAGCACTGTGTACACTACCCATGCTCCTGACACCCTGCACAGCACTGTGTACACTACCCATGCTCCTGACACCCTGCACAGCACTGTGTACACTACCCATGCTCCTGACACCCTGCACAGCACTGTGTACACTACCCATGCTCCTGACACCCTGCACAGCACTGTGTACACTACCCATGCTCCTGACACCCTGCGCAGCACCGTGTACACTACCCATGCTCCTGACACGACATACACATGCACAGTGTACACTACCCATGCTCCTGACACCCTGCACAGCACTGTGTACACTACCCATGCTCCTGACACCCTGCGCAGCACTGTGTACACTACCCATGCTCCTGACACCCTGCACAGCACTGTGTACACTACCCATGCTCCTGACACCCTGCACAGCACTGTGTACACTACCCATGCTCCTGACACCCTGCGCAGCACTGTGTACACTACCCATGCTCCTGACATCCTGCGCAGCACTGTGTACACTACTCATGCTTCTGACACCCTGCGCAGCACTGTGTACACTACCCATGCTCCTGACACCCTGCGCAGCACAGTGTACACTACCCATGCTCCTGACACCCTGCGCAGCACAGTGTACACTACCCATGCTCCTGACACCCTGCACAGCACTGTGTACACTACCCATGCTCCTGACACCCTGCGCAGCACTGTGTACACTACCCATGCTCCTGACACCCTGCCCAGCACTGTGTACACTACCCATGCTCCTGACACCCTGCACAGCACTGTGTACACTACCCATGCTCCTGACACCCTGCTCAGCACTGTGTACACTACCCATGCTCCTGACACCCTGCACAGCACAGTGTACACTACCCATGCTCCTGACACCCTGCGCAGCACTGTGTACACTACCCATGCTCCTGACACCCTGCGCAGCACTGTGTACACTACCCATGCTCCTGACACCCTGCGCAGCACAGTGTACACTACCCATGCTCCTGACACCCTGCGCAGCACTGTGTACACTACCCATGCTCCTGACACCCTGCCCAGCACTGTGTACACTACCCATGCTCCTGACACCCTGCACAGCACTGTGTACACTATCCATGCTCCTGACACCCTGCACAGCACTGTGTACACTACCCATGCTCCTGACACCCTGCGCAGCACAGTGTACACTACCCATGCTCCTGACACCCTGCGCAGCACTGTGTACACTACCCATGCTCCTGACAACCTGCGCAGCACTGTGTACACTACCCATGCTCCTGACACCCTGCACAGCACAGTGTACACTACCCATGCTCCTGACACCCTGCACAGCACAGTGTACACTACCCATGCTCCTGACACCCTGCACAGCACTGTGTACACTACCCATGCTCCTGACACCCTGCGCAGCACTGTGTACACTACCCATGCTCCTGACACCCTGCACAGCACTGTGTACACTATCCATGCTCCTGACACCCTGCACAGCACTGTGTACACTACCCATGCTCCTGACACCCTGCACAGCACTGTGTACACTACCCATGCTCCTGACACCCTGCGCAGCACTGTGTACACTACCCATGCTCCTGACACCACATACACATGCACAGTGTACACTACCCATGCTCCTGACACCCTGCACAGCACTGTGTACACTACCCATGCTCCTGACACCCTGCACAGCACTGTGTACACTACCCATGCTCCTGACACCACATACACATGCACAGTGTACACTACCCATGCTCCTGACACCCTGCACAGCACTGTGTACACTACCCATGCTCCTGACACCCTGCACAGCACTGTGTACACTACCTATGCTCCTGACACCCTGCGCAGCACAGTGTACACTACCCATGCTCCTGACACCCTGCACAGCACTGTGTACACTATCCATGCTCCTGACACCCTGCACAGCACAGTGTACACTACCCATGCTCCTGACACCCTGCACAGCACTGTGTACACTACCCATGCTCCTGACACCCTGCACAGCACTGTGTACACTACCCATGCTCCTGACACCCTGCGCAGCACTGTGTACACTACCCATGCTCCTGACACCCTGCGCAGCACTGTGTACACTACCCATGCTCCTGACACCCTGCGCAGCACTGTGTACACTACCCATGCTCCTGACACCCTGCGCAGCACTGTGTACACTACCCATGCTCCTGACACCCTGCACAGCACTGTGTACACTACCTATGCTCCTGACACCCTGCGCAGCACAGTGTACACTACCCATGCTCCTGACACCCTGCACAGCACTGTGTACACTATCCATGCTCCTGACACCCTGCGCAGCACAGTGTACACTACCCATGCTCCTGACACCCTGCGCAGCACTGTGTACACTACCCATGCTCCTGACACCCTGCGCAGCACAGTGTACACTACCCATGCTCCTGACACCCTGCGCAGCACAGTGTACACTACCCATGCTCCTGACACCCTGCGCAGCACTGTGTACACTACCCATGCTCCTGACACCCTGCACAGCACTGTGTACACTACCCATGCTCCTGACACCCTGCACAGCACTGTGTACACTATCCATGCTCCTGACACCCTGCACAGCACTGTGTACACTACCCATGCTCCTGACACCCTGCGCAGCACTGTGTACACTACCCATGCTCCTGACACCCTGCGCAGCACTGTGTACACTACCCATGCTCCTGACACCCTGCACAGCACAGTGTACACTACCCATGCTCCTGACACCCTGCACAGCACTGTGTACACTACCCATGCTCCTGACACCCTGCACAGCACTGTGTACACTACCCATGCTCCTGACACCCTGCACAGCACTGTGTACACTACCCATGCTCCTGACACCCTGCACAGCACTGTGTACACTACCCATGCTCCTGACACCCTGCGCAGCACTGTGTAGACTACCCATGCTCCTGACACCCTGCGCAGCACTGTGTACACTACCCATGCTCCTGACACCCTGCGCAGCACTGTGTACACTACCCATGCTCCTGACACCCTGCGCAGCACTGTGTACACTACCCATGCTCCTGACACCCTGCGCAGCACTGTGTACACTACCCATGCTCCTGACACCCTGCACAGCACTGTGTACACTACCCATGCTCCTGACACCCTGCACAGCACTGTGTACACTACCCATGCTCCTGACACCCTGCACAGCACTGTGTACACTACCCATGCTCCTGACACCCTGCACAGCACTGTGTACACTATCCATGCTCCTGACACCCTGCACAGCACTGTGTACACTACCCATGCTCCTGACACCCTGCACAGCACTGTGTACACTACCCATGCTCCTGACACCCTGCACAGCACTGTGTACACTATCCATGCTCCTGACACCCTGCACAGCACTGTGTACACTACCCATGCTCCTGACACCCTGCACAGCACTGTGTACACTACCCATGCTCCTGACACCCTGCGCAGCACTGTGTACACTACCCATGCTCCTGACACCCTGCGCAGCACTGTGTACACTATCCATGCTCCTGACACCCTGCACAGCACTGTGTACACTACCCATGCTCCTGACACCACATACACATGCACTGTGTACACTACCCATGCTCCTGACACCCTGCACAGCACTGTGTACACTACCCATGCTCCTGACACCCTGCACAGCACTGTGTACACTACCCATGCTCCTGACACCCTGCACAGCACTGTGTACACTACCCATGCTCCTGACACCCTGCACAGCACTGTGTACACTACCCATGCTCCTGACACCCTGCGCAGCACAGTGTACACTACCCATGCTCCTGACACCCAGCACAGCACTGTGTACACTACCCATGCTCCTGACACCCTGCGCAGCACAGTGTACACTACCCATGCTCCTGACACCCTGCGCAGCACTGTGTACACTACCCATGCTCCTGACACCCTGCACAGCACTGTGTACACTACCCATGCTCCTGACACCCTGCACAGCACTGTGTACACTACCCATGCTCCTGACACCCTGCACAGCACTGTGTACACTACCTATGCTCCTGACACCCTGCGCAGCACAGTGTACACTACCCATGCTCCTGACACCCTGCACAGCACTGTGTACACTACTCATGCTCCTGACACCCTGCGCAGCACTGTGTACACTACCCATGCTCCTGACACCCTGCGCAGCACAGTGTACACTACCCATGCTCCTGACACCCTGCGCAGCACTGTGTACACTACCCATGCTCCTGACACCCTGCGCAGCACTGTGTACACTACTCATGCTCCTGACACCCTGCGCAGCACTGTGTACACTACCCATGCTCCTGACACCCTGCACAGCACTGTGTACACTACCCATGCTCCTGACACCCTGCACAGCACTGTGTACACTACCCATGCTCCTGACACCCTGCTCAGCACAGTGTACACTACCCATGCTCCTGACACCCTGCACAGCACTGTGTACACTACCCATGCTCCTGACACCCTGCGCAGCACAGTGTACACTACCCATGCTCCTGACACCCTGCGCAGCACTGTGTACACTACCCATGCTCCTGACACCCTGCACAGCACTGTGTACACTACCCATGCTCCTGACACCCTGCGCAGCACTGTGTACACTACCCATGCTCCTGACACCCTGCACAGCACTGTGTACACTACCCATGCTCCTGACACCCTGCTCAGCACAGTGTACACTACCCATGCTCCTGACACCCTGCGCAGCACTGTGTACACTACCCATGCTCCTGACACCCTGCACAGCACTGTGTACACTACCCATGCTCCTGACACCCTGCGCAGCACTGTGTACACTACCCATGCTCCTGACACCCTGCGCAGCACTGTGTACACTACCCATGCTCCTGACACCCTGGGCAGCACTGTGTACACTACCCATGCTCCTGACACCCTGCACAGCACTGTGTACACTACCCATGCTCCTGACACCCTGCGCAGCACTGTGTAGACTATCCATGCTCCTGACACCCTGCGCAGCACTGTGTACACTACCCATGCTCCTGACACCCTGCACAGCACTGTGTACACTACCCATGCTCCTGACACCCTGGGCAGCACTGTGTACACTACCCATGCTCCTGACACCCTGCACAGCACTGTGTACACTACCCATGCTCCTGACACCCTGCGCAGCACTGTGTACACTACCCATGCTCCTGACACCCTGCGCAGCACTGTGTACACTACCCATGCTCCTGACACCCTGCGCAGCACTGTGTACACTACCCATGCTCCTGACACCCTGCACAGCACTGTGTACACTACCCATGCTCCTGACACCCTGCGCAGCACTGTGTACACTACCCATGCTCCAGACACCCTGCGCAGCACAGTGTACACTACCCATGCTCCTGACACCCTGCACAGCACTGTGTACACTACCCATGCTCCTGACACCCTGCACAGCACTGTGTACACTACCCATGCTCCTGACACCCTGCGCAGCACTGTGTACACTACCCATGCTCCTGACACCCTGCACAGCACTGTGTACACTACCCATGCTCCTGACACCCTGCGCAGCACAGTGTACACTACCCATGCTCCTGACACCCTGCGCAGCACTGTGTACACTACTCATGCTCCTGACACCCTGCGCAGCACTGTGTACACTACCCATGCTCCTGACACCCTGCGCAGCACAGTGTACACTACCCATGCTCCTGACACCCTGCGCAGCACAGTGTACACTACCCATGCTCCTGACACCCTGCACAGCACTGTGTACACTACCCATGCTCCTGACACCCTGCGCAGCACAGTGTACACTACCCATGCTCCTGACACCCTGCGCAGCACTGTGTACACTACCCATGCTCCTGACACCCTGCGCAGCACTGTGTACACTACCCATGCTCCTGACACCCTGCGCAGCACTTTGTACACTACCCATGCTCCTGACACCCTGCGCAGCACAGTGTACACTACCCATGCTCCTGACACCCTGCACAGCACTGTGTACACTACCTATGCTCCTGACACCCTGCACAGCACTGTGTACACTACCCATGCTCCTGACACCCTGGGCAGCACTGTGTACACTACCCATGCTCCTGACACCCTGCACAGCACTGTGTACACTACCCATGCTCCTGACACCCTGCGCAGCACTGTGTAGACTATCCATGCTCCTGACACCCTGCGCAGCACTGTGTACACTACCCATGCTCTTGACACCCTGCACAGCACTGTGTACACTACCCATGCTCCTGACACCCTGCACAGCACTGTGTACACTACCCATGCTCCTGACACCCTGCGCAGCACAGTGTACACTACCCATGCTCCTGACACCCTGCGCAGCACTGTGTACACTATCCATGCTCCTGACACCCTGCACAGCACTGTGTACACTACCCATGCTCCTGACACCCTGCACAGCACTGTGTACACTACCCATGCTCCTGACACCCTGCGCAGCACAGTGTACACTACCCATGCTCCTGACACCCTGCGCAGCACAGTGTACACTACCCATGCTCCTGACACCTTGCGCAGCACTGTGTACACTACCCATGCTCCTGACACCCTGCGCAGCACTGTGTACACTACCCATGCTCCTGACACCCTGCACAGCACTGTGTACACTACCCATGCTCCTGACACCCTGCACAGCACTGTGTACACTACCCATGCTCCTGACACCCTGCACAGCACTGTGTACACTACCCATGCTCCTGACACCCTGCACAGCACTGTGTACACTACCCATGCTCCTGACACCCTGCGCAGCACTGTGTACACTACCCATGCTCCTGACACCCTGCGCAGCACAGTGTACACTACCCATGCTCCTGACACCCTGCGCAGCACAGTGTACACTACCCATGCTCCTGACACCCTGCGCAGCACTGTGTACACTACCCATGCTCCTGACACCCTGCACAGCACCGTGTACACTACCCATGCTCCTGACACCACATACACATGCACTGTGTACACTACCCATGCTCCTGACACCCTGCGCAGCACTGTGTACACTACCCATGCTCCTGACACCCTGCGCAGCACTGTGTACACTACCCATGCTCCTGACACCCTGCACAGCACTGTGTACACTACCCATGCTCCTGACACCCTGCACAGCACTGTGTACACTACCCATGCTCCTGACACCCTGCACAGCACTGTGTACACTACCCATGCTCCTGACACCCTGCACAGCACTGTGTACACTACCCATGCTCGCTCCTGACACCCTGCGCAGCACTGTGTACACTACCCATGCTCCTGACACCCTGCACAGCACAGTGTACACTACCCATGCTCCTGACACCCTGCGCAGCACTGTGTACACTACCCATGCTCCTGACACCCTGCACAGCACCGTGTACACTACCCATGCTCCTGACACCCTGCACAGCACTGTGTACACTACCCATGCTCCTGACACCCTGCGCAGCACCGTGTACACTACCCATGCTCCTGACACGACATACACATGCACAGTGTACACTACCCATGCTCCTGACACCCTGCACAGCACTGTGTACACTACCCATGCTCCTGACACCCTGCGCAGCACTGTGTACACTACCCATGCTCCTGACACCCTGCACAGCACTGTGTACACTACCCATGCTCCTGACACCCTGCACAGCACTGTGTACACTACCCATGCTCCTGACACCCTGCGCAGCACTGTGTACACTACCCATGCTCCTGACACCCTGCGCAGCACTGTGTACACTACTCATGCTTCTGACACCCTGCGCAGCACTGTGTACACTACCCATGCTCCTGACACCCTGCGCAGCACAGTGTACACTACCCATGCTCCTGACACCCTGCGCAGCACAGTGTACACTACCCATGCTCCTGACACCCTGCACAGCACTGTGTACACTACCCATGCTCCTGACACCCTGCGCAGCACTGTGTACACTACCCATGCTCCTGACACCCTGCACAGCACTGTGTACACTACCCATGCTCCTGACACCCTGCACAGCACTGTGTACACTACCCATGCTCCTGACACCCTGCACAGCACTGTGTACACTACCCATGCTCCTGACACCCTGCACAGCACAGTGTACACTACCCATGCTCCTGACACCCTGCGCAGCACTGTGTACACTACCCATGCTCCTGACACCCTGCGCAGCACTGTGTACACTACCCATGCTCCTGACACCCTGCGCAGCACAGTGTACACTACCCATGCTCCTGACACCCTGCGCAGCACTGTGTACACTACCCATGCTCCTGACACCCTGCACAGCACTGTGTACACTACCCATGCTCCTGACACCCTGCACAGCACTGTGTACACTATCCATGCTCCTGACACCCTGCGCAGCACTGTGTACACTACCCATGCTCCTGACACCCTGCGCAGCACAGTGTACACTACCCATGCTCCTGACACCCTGCGCAGCACTGTGTACACTACCCATGCTCCTGACACCCTGCACAGCACAGTGTACACTACCCATGCTCCTGACACCCTGCGCAGCACTGTGTACACTACCCATGCTCCTGACACCCTGCGCAGCACTGTGTACACTACCCATGCTCCTGACACCCTGCACAGCACTGTGTACACTACCCATGCTCCTGACACCCTGCGCAGCACTGTGTACACTACCCATGCTCCTGACACCCTGCGCAGCACAGTGTACACTACCCATGCTCCTGACACCCTGCACAGCACTGTGTACACTACCCATGCTCCTGACACCCTGCACAGCACTGTGTACACTACCCATGCTCCTGACACCCTGCACAGCACTGTGTACACTATCCATGCTCCTGACACCCTGCGCAGCACAGTGTACACTACCCATGCTCCTGACACCCTGCGCAGCACTGTGTACACTACCCATGCTCCTGACACCCTGCGCAGCACTGTGTACACTACCCATGCTCCTGACACCCTGCGCAGCACTGTGTACACTACCCATGCTCCTGACACCCTGCGCAGCACTGTGTACACTACCCATGCTCCTGACACCCTGCACAGCACTGTGTACACTACCCATGCTCCTGACACCCTGCACAGCACTGTGTACACTATCCATGCTCCTGACACCCTGCACAGCACTGTGTACACTACCCATGCTCCTGACACCCTGCGCAGCACAGTGTACACTACCCATGCTCCTGACACCCTGCGCAGCACAGTGTACACTACCCATGCTCCTGACACCCTGCGCAGCACAGTGTACACTACCCATGCTCCTGACACCTTGCGCAGCACTGTGTACACTACCCATGCTCCTGACACCCTGCGCAGCACTGTGTACACTACCCATGCTCCTGACACCCTGCACAGCACTGTGTACACTACCCATGCTCCTGACACCCTGCACAGCACTGTGTACACTACCCATGCTCCTGACACCCTGCACAGCACTGTGTACACTACCCATGCTCCTGACACCCTGCACAGCACAGTGTACACTACCCATGCTCCTGACACCCTGCACAGCACCGTGTACACTACCCATGCTCCTGACACCCTGCACAGCACTGTGTACACTACCCATGCTCCTGACACCCTGCACAGCACTGTGTACACTATCCATGCTCCTGACACCCTGCACAGCACTGTGTACACTATCCATGCTCCTGACACCCTGCACAGCACTGTGTACACTACCCATGCTCCTGACACCCTGCACAGCACTGTGTACACTATCCATGCTCCTGACACCCTGCGCAGCACTGTGTACACTACCCATGCTCCTGACACCCTGCACAGCACTGTGTACACTACCCATGCTCCTGACACCCTGCGCAGCACTGTGTACACTACCCATGCTCCTGACACCCTGCGCAGCACAGTGTACACTACCCATGCTCCTGACACCCTGCACAGCACTGTGTACACTACCCATGCTCCTGACACCCTGCACAGCACTGTGTACACTACCCATGCTCCTGACACCCTGCACAGCACTGTGTACACTATCCATGCTCCTGACACCCTGCGCAGTACAGTGTACACTACCCATGCTCCTGACACCCTGCGCAGCACTGTGTACACTACCCATGCTCCTGACACCCTGCGCAGCACTGTGTACACTACCCATGCTCCTGACACCCTGCGCAGCACTGTGTACACTACCCATGCTCCTGACACCCTGCTCAGCACTGTGTACACTACCCATGCTCCTGACACCCTGCACAGCACTGTGTACACTACCCATGCTCCTGACACCCTGCACAGCACTGTGTACACTATCCATGCTCCTGACACCCTGCACAGCACTGTGTACACTACCCATGCTCCTGACACCCTGCGCAGCACAGTGTACACTACCCATGCTCCTGACACCCTGCGCAGCACAGTGTACACTACCCATGCTCCTGACACCCTGCGCAGCACAGTGTACACTACCCATGCTCCTGACACCTTGCGCAGCACTGTGTACACTACCCATGCTCCTGACACCCTGCGCAGCACTGTGTACACTACCCATGCTCCTGACACCCTGCACAGCACTGTGTACACTACCCATGCTCCTGACACCCTGCACAGCACTGTGTACACTACCCATGCTCCTGACACCCTGCACAGCACTGTGTACACTACCCATGCTCCTGACACCCTGCACAGCACCGTGTACACTACCCATGCTCCTGACACCACATACACATGCACTGTGTACACTACCCATGCTCCTGACACCCTGCACAGCACTGTGTACACTACCCATGCTCCTGACACCACATACACATGCACAGTATGTCAGGATGGCCGGGTGGTCTAAGGCACCAGACTCAAGAGGCTTCTCTTCCCTGCACCAGGTGTTCTGGTCTCCAGATGGGGGCCGATCTACTGTCCGTCTCATCAATCCGATGGAGGCCGATCTACTGTCCGTCTCATCAATCCGATGGAGGCCGATCTACTGTCCGTCTCATCAATCCGATGGAGGCCGATCTACTGTCCGTCTCATCAATCCGATGGAGGCCGATCTACTGTCCGTCTCATCAATCTGATGGGGGCCGATCTACTGTCCGTCTCATCAATCCGATGGGGGCCGATCTACTGTCCGTCTCATCAATCCGATGGGGGCCGATCTACTGTCCGTCTCATCAATCCGATGGGGGCCGATCTACTGTCCGTCTCATCAATCTGATGGGGGCCGATCTACTGTCCGTCTCATCAATCCGATGGAGGCCGATCTACTGTCCGTCTCATCAATCTGATGGAGGCCGATCTACTGTCCGTCTCATCAATCCGATGGAGGCCGATCTACTGTCCGTCTCATCAATCCGATGGAGGCCGATCTACTGTCCGTCTCATCAATCTGATGGGGGCCGATCTACTGTCCGTCTCATCAATCCGATGGAGGCCGATCTACTGTCCGTCTCATCAATCTGATGGAGGCCGATCTACTGTCCGTCTCATCAATCCGATGGAGGCCGATCTACTGTCCGTCTCATCAATCCGATGGAGGCCGATCTACTGTCCGTCTCATCAATCCGATGGAGGCCGATCTACTGTCCGTCTCATCAATCCGATGGGGGCCGATCTACTGTCCGTCTCATCAATCCGATGGAGGCCGATCTACTGTCCGTCTCATCAATCCGATGGGGGCCGATCTACTGTCCGTCTCATCAATCCGATGGGGGCCGATCTACTGTCCGTCTCATCAATCTGATGGGGGCCGATCTACTGTCCGTCTCATCAATCCGATGGGGGCCGATCTACTGTCCGTCTCATCAATCCGATGGGGGCCGATCTACTGTCCGTCTCATCAATCCGATGGGGGCCGATCTACTGTCCGTCTCATCAATCCGATGGGGGCCGATCTACTGTCCGTCTCATCAATCCGATGGAGGCCGATCTACTGTCCGTCTCATCAATCCGATGGAGGCCGATCTACTGTCCGTCTCATCAATCCGATGGAGGCCGATCTACTGTCCGTCTCATCAATCCGATGGAGGCCGATCTACTGTCCGTCTCATCAATCCGATGGAGGCCGATCTACTGTCCGTCTCATCAATCCGATGGGGGCCGATCTACTGTCCGTCTCATCAATCCGATGGGGGCCGATCTACTGTCCGTCTCATCAATCCGATGGGGGCCGATCTACTGTCCGTCTCATCAATCCGATGGGGGCCGATCTACTGTCCGTCTCATCAATCCGATGGGGGCCGATCTACTGTCCGTCTCATCAATCCGATGGAGGCCGATCTACTGTCCGTCTCATCAATCCGATGGAGGCCGATCTACTGTCCGTCTCATCAATCCGATGGAGGCCGATCTACTGTCCGTCTCATCAATCCGATGGAGGCCGATCTACTGTCCGTCTCATCAATCCGATGGAGGCCGATCTACTGTCCGTCTCATCAATCCGATGGAGGCCGATCTACTGTCCGTCTCATCAATCCGATGGGGGCCGATCTACTGTCCGTCTCATCAATCCGATGGGGGCCGATCTACTGTCCGTCTCATCAATCCGATGGGGGCCGATCTACTGTCCGTCTCATCAATCCGATGGGGGCCGATCTACTGTCCGTCTCATCAATCCGATGGAGGCCGATCTACTGTCCGTCTCATCAATCCGATGGAGGCCGATCTACTGTCCGTCTCATCAATCCGATGGAGGCCGATCTACTGTCCGTCTCATCAATCCGATGGAGGCCGATCTACTGTCCGTCTCATCAATCCGATGGAGGCCGATCTACTGTCCGTCTCATCAATCCGATGGAGGCCGATCTACTGTCCGTCTCATCAATCCGATGGGGGCCGATCTACTGTCCGTCTCATCAATCCGATGGGGGCCGATCTACTGTCCGTCTCATCAATCCGATGGGGGCCGATCTACTGTCCGTCTCATCAATCCGATGGGGGCCGATCTACTGTCCGTCTCATCAATCCGATGGGGGCCGATCTACTGTCCGTCTCATCAATCCGATGGGGGCCGATCTACTGTCCGTCTCATCAATCCGATGGGGGCCGATCTACTGTCCGTCTCATCAATCCGATGGAGGCCGATCTACTGTCCGTCTCATCAATCCGATGGAGGCCGATCTACTGTCCGTCTCATCAATCCGATGGAGGCCGATCTACTGTCCGTCTCATCAATCCGATGGAGGCCGATCTACTGTCCGTCTCATCAATCCGATGGAGGCCGATCTACTGTCCGTCTCATCAATCCGATGGAGGCCGATCTACTGTCCGTCTCATCAATCCGATGGAGGCCGATCTACTGTCAGTCTCATCAATCCGATGGAGGCCGATCTACTGTCCGTCTCATCAATCCGATGGAGGCCGATCTACTGTCCGTCTCATCAATCCGATGGAGGCCGATCTACTGTCCGTCTCATCAATCCGATGGGGGCCGATCTACTGTCCGTCTCATCAATCCGATGGGGGCCGATCTACTGTCCGTCTCATCAATCCGATGGAGGCCGATCTACTGTCCGTCTCATCAATCCGATGGGGGCCGATCTACTGTCCGTCTCATCAATCCGATGGGGGCCGATCTACTGTCCGTCTCATCAATCCGATGGGGGCCGATCTACTGTCCGTCTCATCAATCCGATGGGGGCCGATCTACTGTCCGTCTCATCAATCCGATGGGGGCCGATCTACTGTCCGTCTCATCAATCCGATGGGGGCCGATCTACTGTCCGTCTCATCAATCCGATGGGGGCCGATCTACTGTCCGTCTCATCAATCCGATGGAGGCCGATCTACTGTCCGTCTCATCAATCCGATGGAGGCCGATCTACTGTCCGTCTCATCAATCCGATGGAGGCCGATCTACTGTCCGTCTCATCAATCCGATGGAGGCCGATCTACTGTCCGTCTCATCAATCCGATGGAGGCCGATCTACTGTCCGTCTCATCAATCCGATGGAGGCCGATCTACTGTCCGTCTCATCAATCCGATGGAGGCCGATCTACTGTCAGTCTCATCAATCCGATGGAGGCCGATCTACTGTCCGTCTCATCAATCCGATGGAGGCCGATCTACTGTCCGTCTCATCAATCCGATGGAGGCCGATCTACTGTCCGTCTCATCAATCCGATGGGGGCCGATCTACTGTCCGTCTCATCAATCTGATGGGGGCCGATCTACTGTCCGTCTCATCAATCTGATGGGGGCCGATCTACTGTCCGTCTCATCAATCTGATGGGGGCCGATCTACTGTCCGTCTCATCAATCTGATGGGGGCCGATCTACTGTCCGTCTCATCAATCCGATGGAGGCCGATCTACTGTCCGTCTCATCAATCCGATGGAGGCCGATCTACTGTCCGTCTCATCAATCCGATGGAGGCCGATCTACTGTCCGTCTCATCAATCCGATGGAGGCCGATCTACTGTCCGTCTCATCAATCCGATGGAGGCCGATCTACTGTCCGTCTCATCAATCCGATGGAGGCCGATCTACTGTCCGTCTCATCAATCCGATGGAGGCCGATCTACTGTCCGTCTCATCAATCCGATGGAGGCCGATCTACTGTCCGTCTCATCAATCCGATGGAGGCCGATCTACTGTCCGTCTCATCAATCCGATGGGGGCCGATCTACTGTCCGTCTCATCAATCCGATGGGGGCCGATCTACTGTCCGTCTCATCAATCCGATGGGGGCCGATCTACTGTCCGTCTCATCAATCCGATGGGGGCCGATCTACTGTCCGTCTCATCAATCCGATGGAGGCCGATCTACTGTCCGTCTCATCAATCCGATGGAGGCCGATCTACTGTCCGTCTCATCAATCCGATGGAGGCCGATCTACTGTCCGTCTCATCAATCCGATGGAGGCCGATCTACTGTCCGTCTCATCAAAATGTTTGGCCGGAAATTAATTGCTTCTGGTTGCTTTACATGAATGGCAGTTATTTGCCATTAAATGACGGCCGTCCACTTAATTTCAGCAGTGTGTGAGCATAGCCTATGTGTCTTTTCCATCAACTCCTGGTTTTGGTTGCAAAATACTGAGCAAAAACACTGTGTGGGAACATAGCCTTAATGTGGTGTACGTCATGCAGGACATATTGTGCCATTGAAGTCTTCTAACCAGCTGTTACTTTCCCATTACCATAAAAAGTTTGTTCAAACAATAGGTCTGAAGACCCTAAAATGATCTTAAAGGGGTTCTCCAGCGCTACAAAAACATGGCCACTTTTACCCCACTCTTGTCTCCAGACTGGTTGGGGTTTGAAATTCAGTTCCATTGAAGTAAATGGAGCTCAACTGCAAACCACACTTGACCTGGAGACAAGAGTGGGGCAAAGGTGGCCATGTTTTTGGAGCACTGGTTAACCCCTTTAAATGAGAGGGGGAACGGTAACAAACTATTGTCCACAATCTTCTGATCCAAAGTCAGACACCATATCCATTAGGCCAGTGTTTCTCAACCTGCGGTACCCCCAGGGGGTACGCGCCGCAGGCTGAGGGGGTACGCCGGGAGGTGGGGGAAAAAAATTATTTTGGGTGCCGGGACACTGCTATCACCCAGCAGTATTCCGGCACCTACCCCGCCGCTGCTCTCACATCCTTCCCCCAGCAGCCTCACCAGCTTTCTGTGGGGTACAGGACATGGTGAGGCTGCTGGGGGAAGGATGAAGTCCGAGGTCACAAACCAGCAGCCTCTCAACTCACTGTCTCTGAGGCCCTGCTGGTCCGGCCGCCTGCGGGGACATCAGCCTGCCGCCGCCGCATCTCCTCTCCTCTCCGCCGGGCCTGTTCTGGATTCGTCCCCAGGCTGCCGCATATCCTCCTGGAGCCCCTGGCTGGATGCTGCAACCCGATCTGGCAGCCTCACACTCTTCCCCCCCAGCTGCCGGATCGGGTTGCAGCGTCCAGCCGGGGGCTCCAGGAGGATATGCGGCAGCCTGGGGACGAATCCCGAACAGGCTGCCTGAGGTGACCCGGCGGAGAGGAGATGCGGCGGCGGCGGCAGGCTGATGTCCCCGCAGGCGGCCGGACCAGCAGGGCCTCAGTGAGTTGCGAGGGGGTAGTGGTGCTACCCCGCCCGCGGCTCCTGCAGTAGATTGTGGACCAGGAGATGGGGCGCCCCCCATGTCCACCTTCTCCCCGGGCTCCCCTACGGCTGACGCTGCTGCCTGTGGAAGTGGGGTGCCCCATCTCCCGGTCCACAATCCAGTGCAGCAGAAGCCCCCGACGCATCAGTACATCATCACCTCTCTCCCCCCTCCACCTCCTCTCTACCCCATCATCACCTCTCTCCCCCATCATCACCTCTCTCCCCCCTCCACCTCCTCTCTCCCCCCATCATCACCTCTCTCCCCCCTCCACCTCCTCTCTCCCCCATCATCACCTCTCTCCCCCCCCACCTCCTCTCTCCCCCCATCATCACCTCTCTCCCCCCTCCACCTCCTCTCTACCCCATCATCACCTCTCTCCCCCCTCCACCTCCTCTCTACCCCATCATCACCTCTCTCCCCCCATCATCACCTCTCTCCCCCCCCACCTCCTCTCTCCCCCCATCATCACCTCTCTCCCCCCTCCACCTCCTCTCTACCCATCATCACCTCTCTCCCCCCTCCACCTCCTCTCTACCCCATCATCACCTCTCTCCCCCCATCATCACCTCTCTCCCCCCTCCACCTCCTCTACTACCCCATCATCACCTCTCTCCCCCCATCATCACCTCTCTCCCCCCTCCACCTCCTCTCTCCCATCATCACCTCTCTCCCCCCTCC
>NC_091463.1:105934622-106053152 GCF_027789765.1 Dendropsophus ebraccatus | reverse complement strand
CCCCCCCCACCTCCTCTCTCCCCCCATCATCACCTCTCTCCCCCCTCCACCTCCTCTCTCCCCCCATCATCACCTCTCTCCCCCCTCCACCTCCTCTCTCCCCCCATCATCACCTCTCTCCCCCCATCATCACCTCTCTCCCCCCTCCACCTCCTCTCTACCCCATCATCACCTCTCTCCCCCCTCCACCTCCTCTCTACCCCATCATCACCTCTCTCCCCCCATCATCACCTCTCTCCCCATCATCACCTCTCTCCCCCCTCCACCTCCTCTCTACCCCATCATCACCTCTCTCCCCCCATCATCACCTCTCTCCCCCCTCCACCTCCTCTCTCCCCCCATCATCACCTCTCTACCCCCATCATCACCTCTCTCCCCCCTCCACCTCCTCTCTACCCCATCATCACCTCTCTCCCCCCTCCACCTCCTCTCTACCCCATCATCACCTCTCTCCCCCCCATCATCACCTCTCTCTCTCCCCCCTCCACCTCCTCTCTACCCCATCATCACCTCTCTCCCCCCATCATCACCTCTCTCCCCCCTCCACCTCCTCTCTCCCCCCCATCATCACCTCTCTCCCCCCTCCACCTCCTCTCTCCCCCCATCATCACCTCTCCCCCCCCCATCATCACCTCTCCCCCCATCATCACCTCTCTCCCCCCTCCACCTCCTCTCTACCCCCATCATCACCTCTCCCCCCTCCACCTCCTCTCTACCCCTATCATCACCTCTCTCCCCCCATCATCACCTCTCTCCCCCCCATCATCACCTCTCTCCCCCCCATCATCACCTCTCTCCCCCCTCCACCTCCTCTCTCCCCCCTCCACCTCCTTTCTCCCCCCATCATCACCTCTCTCCCCCCTCCACCTCCTCTCTCCCCCCATCATCACCTCTCTCCCCCCTCCACCTCCTCTCTCCCCCCCATCATCACCTCTCTCCCCCCTTCACCTCCTCTCTACCCCCATCATCACCTCTCTCCCCCCATCATCACCTCTCCCCCCATCATCACCTCTCTCCCCCATCATCACCTCCCCCCCCCCCTCCACCTCCTCTCTCCCCCCTCCACCTCCTCTCTCCCCCCATCATCACCTCTCTCCCCCCTCCACCTCCTCTCTACCCCTATAATCACCTCTCTCCCCCCTCCACCTCCTCTCTCCCCCCTCCACCTCCTCTCTCCCCCCATCATCACCTCTCCCCCCTCCACCTCCTCTCTCCCCCCATCATCACCTCTCTCCCCCCTTCACCTCCTCTCTACCCCATCATCACCTCTCTCCCCCCATCATCACCTCTCTCCCCCCTCCACCTCCTCTCTTCCCCCATCAACACCTCTCTTGCCCCATCATCACCTCTCTCCCCCCCATCATCACCTCTCTCCCCCTCCACCTCCTCTCTCCCCCATCATCACCTCTCTCCCCCCTCCACCTCCTCTCTACCCCCATCATCACCTCTCTCCCCCCTCCACCTCCTCTCTACCCCCATCATCACCTCTCTCCCCCCATCATCACCTCTCTCCCCCCATCATCACCTCTCTCCCCCATCATCACCTCTCTCCCCCATCATCACCTCTCTCCCCCATCATCACCTCTCTCCCCCCTCCACCTCCTCTCTACCCCCATCATCCCCTCTGTACCCCTCCACCTCCTCTCTCCCCCATCATCACCTCTCTCCCCCCTCCACCTCCTCTCTACCCCCATCATCTCCTCTGTACCCCCACCACCTCCTCTCACCCCTCATCACCCATCACCTACTCTCTCCCCCATCTCCTTCTCTCACCCCCATCACCGCTCTCCTCCTCTGTCCTCCTCTCTCCCCTGTCTTCCTCTCCCCCATTCACCTCCTCTCTCCTCCTCTCCCTTCTTCACCTCCCCTCTCTTCCTCTCCCCCATTCACCTCCCCTCTCTTCCTCTCCCCCCTTCACCTTCTTTCTCTTCCTCTCCCCCATTCACCTCCTTTCTCTTCCTCTCCCCCCTTCACCTCCTCTCTCTTCCTCTCCCCCATTCACCTCCTCTCTCTTCCTCTCCCCCATTCACCTCCTCTCTCTTCCTCTCCCCCATTCACCTCCTCTCTCTTCCTCTCCCCCCTTCACCTCCTCTCTCTTCCTCTCCCCCCTTCACCTTCTTTCTCTTCCTCTCCCCCCTTCACCTCCTATCTCTTCCTCTCCCCCATTCACCTTCTTTCTCTTCCTCTCCCCCCTTCACCTCCTTTCTCTTCCTCTCCCCCCTTCACCTTCTTTCTCTTCCTCTCCCCCCTTCACCTTCTTTCTCTTCCTCTCCCCCATTCACCTCCTCTCTCCTCCTCTCCCTTCTTCACATCCTCTCTCTTCCTCTCCCCCCTTCACCTCCTTTCTCTTCCTCTCCCCCCTTCACCTCCTCTCTCTTCCTCTCCCCCCTTCACCTCCTTTCTCTTCCTCTCCCCCCTTCACCTTCTTTCTCTTCCTCTCCCCCTTCACCTCCTCTATCCTTCTTTTCCCCCTCAGACCTTACTACCTTAATCTCCTTGTGGCTCGGAGGCTGGAGAAGAGAGGAAGACCCCCCCCGCCCTCCATCGGCGGATAACGTGAGTATGAATTTTTTTTTTTGTTTGTTGGGGCAGGAGGGGGAGGGAGTAGAAGGGTGGGCATTACCAGGGCCGGATTAAGGTTGGTGGAGGCCCTGGGCAACAATTTTGTTGGGGGCCCCCCCATTTTCTTCCCCCACAAATAAACCATACAGTGATCTATACAGGTGGCTGATTACTGTAGGGGACTTAGCACCTACCCCTCCTCACTCCTGGCTGTGTGGCTCAGCATCCTCCTCTGTTCTGCATATGATGGTCCCTAGAGGCTGCAGTCCAGAGGAAGATGCCAGGCCCTAGAGACAGGATGGGGGAGGGGTGAGCATCGCAGTGTGTTCTCACTTAATTCAATGCGAGAACACAGCACTTTAGTACTTTCTGTGCTCTCCTGCCCACGGTGTTAGCCACCACAGCTAGCATGTGCAGTTGTGAATCGCAGGCAGACCTGGACTTGCAAGTCTAGGTCCCATCTTCAGTTCCCAACCATATAAACTACCTGAAGCAGTAAAGAGCAGAAAGTACTTAAAGGCTGTGTATAATCTATAGCGGATATGCTACATGTGAATATACCCTAAGGATCATGGCATATATAGCTGCACACAGGCTACATGTCATATGCTGCACACAGGCTATATATCATATTCTGCATACAGGCTATATATACACCATATGCTGCACACAGGCTATATATCATACATTGCACACAGGCTATATACCATACACTGCACACAAGCTATATATCATACACTGCACACAGGCTATATACCATACGCTGCACACAAGCTATATATTATATGCTGCACACAGGCTATATATCATACACTGCACACAGGCTATATGTCATATGCTGCACAAAGGCTATATACCATACACTGCACACAGGCAATATATCATAGGCTGCACACAGGATATATATCATACACTGCACACAGGTTACATGTCATATGCTGCACACAGGCTATATATCATACACTGCACACAGGCTACATGTCATATGCTGCATACAGGCCATATATTTATGCCCCTATAGTATATACCCCTGCTCTGATATATGCCCCCATAGTATATGCCCTCGGCTCTGATATATGCCCCCATAGTATATGCCCCCTGCTCTATTATATGCCCCTATAGTATATACCCCTACTCTGATATATGCCCCTATAGTATATATCCCTGCTCTGATATATGCCTCTATAGTATATACCCCTGCTCTGATGTGCCAATACAAAACAAAACCTCATACTCACTTGATCTGGGCAGATGACAGGTCTTCTCTCTTCTGGCTCTTCTCTGTTCCTTCAGCCTGTCAGCCACTGTGACAGATGCTCCAGCATGCTCCATGATGTCACATCCCTGCTGGAGACATCAAGTTTCCTTGCTAAGGTCCCACGCAGTCCTCTCCTCAGTGAGGGGGAGGGGCAAGGGGGAGTGAGGGCCTCGGCATGAGACAGGCACTTGGAAGCTTGACAGGAAGAATCCATTCAAAGACCCACCGGGGGAAGGGGGGGTCTGAGCCTGCTGGGAGGGAGATGCTTACACAGGATTAACCCTACACCTCCCTCCCTACCTGGACAGCATGCAGTGTGGCCAGTGCTGTGTCCAGGTAGGGTTTCCACATGCTTTTTGCGCATGGGACTGGTTCCCAGACACCACTTCTGGGTTTGGGCTGGTGGAGGCCCCCTAGTGGTGGAGGCCCCTGGGCATGTGCCCCTTGTGCCCTCCCTTTAATCCGGCCCTGGGCATTACTATGGGGACAGGGCAGGAGGCATTATTACTATATGGGGGGTCATAGAAGGGGATATTATTTTTAAATGAGGGATCCTAAATACGGGGACAACCCACACACCTACTCACTTTACAGCACATGACACCAAACAGCAGAATTATTACTGTATGGGAGCCTATAGGTAGGAAAAAGGGAGGGAAGTTAAAGGAAAACTGTGACGCCTAAGATGTTTGGAAGGTTCTCTGGCAAGAGATGAATTGTAGCTGCGAGAAATCATCATGGTGGTCTGGGCCAGATGGAGAAGCAAAGGAAAAGTGATGTCTGGCTAAATGGGGAGGTATCTGGCTATAGAAGGAGGTATCTTAACTACATGGGGAGATGTCTGGCTGCAAGGGGGTAGGTATCTGACTACATGGGAGGAGGTATCTGACTACATGGGGGGAGGTATCTGACTACATGGGGGGAGGTATCTGACTACATGGGGGGAGGTATCTGGCTACATAGGGGGAGGTATCTGACTACATGGGGGAGGTATCTGACTACATGGGGGGAGGTATCTGACTACATGGGGGGGAGGTGTCTGACTACATGGGGATAGGTATCTGACTACATAGGGGGAGGTATCTGACTACATAGGGGGAGGTATGTGACTACATGGGGGGGGAGGTATCTGACTACATAGGGGGAGGTATCTGACTACATGGGGGAGGTATCTGACTACATAGGGGGAGGTATCTGGCTACATGGGGGAGGTATCTGACTACATGGGGGGGAGGTATCTGACTACATGGGGGGGAGGTATCTGACTACATGGGGGGGGAAGTATCTGACTACATAGGGGGGAGGTATCTGACTACATGTGGGGAGGTATCTGAGTACATGGGGGGAGGTATCTGACTACATGGGGGGGAAGTATCTGACTACATAGGGGGGAGGTATCTGACTACATGGGGGTAGGTATCTGACTACATAGGGGGAGGTATGTGACTACATGGGGGGGGAGGTATCTGAATACATGGGGGTAGGTATCTGACTACATGAGGGGAGGTATCTGACTACATGGGGGGAGGTATCTGACTACATGGGGGGAGGTATCTGACTACATGGGGGGAGGTATCTGACTACATGGGGGAGGTATCTGACTACATGGGGGGAGGTATCTGACTACATGGGGGGAGGTATCTGACTACATGGGGGGAGGTATCTGACTACATGGGGGGAGGTATCTGACTACATAAGGGGAGGTATCTGACTACATGAGGGGAGGTATCTGACTACATGAGGGGAGGTATCTGACTACATAGGGGGAGGTATCTGACTACATAGGGGGAGGTATCTGACTACATGGGGGGAGGTATCTGACTACATAAGGGGAGGTATCTGACTACATGAGGGGAGGTATCTGACTACATGAGGGGAGGTATCTGACTACATAGGGGGAGGTATCTGACTACATAGGGGGAGGTATCTGACTACATGGGAGGTATCTGACTACATGGGGGGGAAGTATCTGACTACATAGGGGGAGGTATCTGACTACATAGGGGGAGGTATCTGACTACATAGGGGGAGGTATCTGACTACATGGGGGAGGTATCTGACTACATGGGGGAGATATCTGACTACATGGGGGAGGTATCTGGCTACATGGGGGAGGTATCTGACTGATGGGGGGAGGTATCTGACTACATGGGGGTAGGTATCCGACTACATGGGGGGGTAGGTATCTGACTACATGGGGGTAGGTATCCGACTACATGGGAAGGGAGGTATCTGACTACATGGGGGTAGGTATCTGACTACATGGGGGAGGTATCTGACTATATAGGGGGAGGTATCTGGCTACATAGGGGAGGTATCTGACTACATAGGGGGGAAGTATCTGACTACATAGGGGGAGGTATCTGACTACATAGGGGGAGGTATCTGACTACATGGGGGAGATATCTGACTACATGGGGGAGGTATCTGGCTACATGGGGGAGGTATCTGACTGATGGGGGGAGGTATCTGACTACATGGGGGTAGGTATCTGACTACATGGGGGGGGAGGTATCTGACTACATGGGGGTAGGTATCTGACTACATGGGGGGGGAGGTATCTGACTACATGGGGGGAGGTATCTGACTACATGGGGGGAGGTATCTGACTACATGGGGAGAGGTATCTGACTACATGAGGGGAGGTATCTGACTACATGAGGGGAGGTATCTGACTATATAGGGGGAGGTATCTGGCTACATGGGGGAGGTATCTGACTACATAGGGGGAGATATCTGACTACATGGGGGGGAAGTATCTGACTACATAGGGGGAGGTATCTGACTACATAGGGGGAGGTATCTGACTACATGGGGGGAGGTATCTGACTACATGGGGGAGATATCTGACTACATGGGGGAGGTATCTGACTACATGGGGGGAGGTATCTGACTACATGGGGGAGATATCTGACTACATGGGGGAGGTATCTGGCTACATAGGGGGAGGTATCTGGCTACATGGGGGAGGTATCTGACTGATGGGGGGAGGTATCTGACTACATGGGGGTAGGTATCTGACTACATGGGGGGGGAGGTATCTGACTACATGGGGGTAGGTATCTGACTACATGGGGGGGGAAGTATCTGACTACATGGGGGTAGGTATCTGACTACATGGGGGAGGTATCTGACTACATGGGGGTAGGTATCTGACTACATGGGGGGGAGGTATCTGACTACATGGGGGTAGGTATCTGACTACATGGGGGAGGTATCTGACTACATGGGGGGGAGGTATCTGACTACATGGGGGAGGTATCTGACTACATGGGGGAGGTATCTGACTACATGGGGGGGAGGTATCTGACTACATGGGGGTAGGTATCTGACTACATAGGGGAGGTATCTGACTACATGGGGGGGAGGTATCTGACTACATGGGGGTAGGTATCTGACTACATGGAGGGAGGTATCTGACTACATGGGGGGAGGTATCTGACTACATGGGGGGAGGTATCTGACTACATGGGGGGAGGTATCTGACTACATGGGGGGAGGTATCTAGCTACATGGGGGGAGGTATCTGACTACATAGGGGGAGGTATCTGACTACATAGGGGGAGGTATCTGACTGATGGGGGGAGGTATCTGGCTACATGGGGGAGGTATCTGACTACATAGGGGGAGGTATCTGACTACATGGGGGAGGTATCTGACTACATATGGGAGGTATCTGACTACATGGGGAGAGGTATCTGACTACATGGGGAGGAGGTATCTGACTACATGGGGGAGGTATCTGACTACATAAGGGGAGGTATCTGACTACATAGGGGTAGGTATCTGACTACATGGGGAGGAGGTATCTGACTACATGGGGGAGGTATCTGGCTACATAGGGGAGGTATCTGACTACATAGGGGGAGGTATCTGACTACATGGAGGAGGTATCTGACTACATGGGGGGGGAGGTATCTGACTACATGGGGGGGAGGTATCTGACTACATAGGGGGAGGTATCTGACTACATGGAGGAGGTATCTGACTACATGGGGGAGGTATCTGGCTACATGGGGGAGGTATCTGGCTACATGGGGGAGGTATCTGGCTACATGGGGGAGGTATCTGACTATGATGGGGGGAGGTATCTGACTACATAGGGGGAGGTATCTGACTACATGGGGGGAGGTATCTGACTACATGGAGGAGGTATCTGACTACATGGGGGGAGGTATCTGGCTACATGGGGGGAGGTATCTGGCTACATGGGGGGAGGTATCTGGCTACATGGGGGAGGTATCTGACTACATGGGGGAGATATCTGACTACATGGAGGAGGTATCTGGCTACATAGGGGGAGGTATCTGACTACATGGGGGAGGTATCTGGCTACATGGGGGAGGTATCTGACTACATGGGGGGGTATCTGACTACATGGGGGAGGTATCTGGCTACATAGGGGGAGGTATCTGACTACATGGGGGAGATATCTGACTACATGGGGGGAGGTATCTGGCTACATAGGGGGAGGTATCTGACTACATGGGGGAGATATCTGACTACATAGGGGGAGGTATCTGGCTACATGGGGGAGGTATCTGACTACATAGGGGGAGGTATCTGACTACATGGGGGGAGGTATCTGACTACATAGGGGGAGGTATCTGACTACATAGGGGGAGGTATCTGACTACATAGGGGGAGGTATCTGACTACATGGGGGAGGTATCTGGCTACATAGGGGAGGTATCTGACTACATAGGGGGAGGTATCTGGCTACATAGGGGGAGGTATCTGACTACATGGGGGAGATATCTGACTACATAGGGGGAGGTATCTGGCTACATGGGGGAGGTATCTGACTACATAGGGGGAGGTATCTGACTACATAGGGGGAAGTATCTGACTACATGGGGGGAGGTATCTGACTACATAGGGGGAGGTATCTGACTACATAGGGGGAGGTATCTGACTACATGGGGGAGGTATCTGGCTACATAGGGGAGGTATCTGACTACATAGGGGGAGATATCTGACTACATGGGGGGGAGGTATCTGGCTACATGGTAGAGGTATCTGACTATATAGGGGGAGGTATCTGACTACATGGGGGTAGGTATCTGACTACATGGGGGAGGTATCTGGCTACATGGGGGAGGTATCTGGCTACATGGGGGAGGTATCTGGCTACATGGGGGAGGTATCTGACTATGATGGGGGGGAGGTATCTGACTACATAGGGGGAGGTATCTGACTACATGGGGGGAGGTATCTGACTACATGGGGGAGGTATCTGGCTACATGGGGGGAGGTATCTGGCTACATGGGGGAGGTATCTGGCTACATGGGGGGAGGTATCTGGCTACATGGGGGGAGGTATCTGGCTACATGTGGGGAGGTATCTGAGTACATGGGGGTAGGTATCTGACTACATGGGGGAGGTATCTGGCTACATAGGGGGAGGTATCTGACTACATGGGGGGGAGGTATCTGACTACATGGAGGAGGTATCTGGCTACATGGGGGGAGGTATCTGACTACATGGGGGGGAGGTATCTGGCTACATGGTAGAGGTATCTGACTATATAGGGGGAGGTATCTGACTACATGGGGGTAGGTATCTGACTACATGGGGGAGGTATCTGGCTACATGGGGGAGGTATCTGGCTACATGGGGGAGGTATCTGGCTACATGGGGGGGGGGGTATCTGACTACATGGGGAGGAGGTATCTGACTACATAGGGGGGAGGTATCTGGCTACATGGGGGAGGTATCTGGCTACATGGGGAGGAGGTATCTGACTACATAGGGGGGAGGTATCTGGCTACATGGAGGAGGTATCTGGCTACATGGGGGGGGTATCTGACTACATGGGGAGGAGGTATCTGACTACATAGGGGGGAGGTATCTGGCTACATGGAGGAGGTATCTGGCTACATGGGGGGAGGTATCTGGCTACATAGGGGGAGGTATCTGACTACATGGGGGAGGTATCTGGCTACATGGGGGAGGTATCTGACTACATGGGGGAGATATCTGACTACATGGGGGAGATATCTGACTATGATGGGGGGAGGTATCTGACTACATGGGGGAGATATCTGACTACATGGGGGGGAGGTATCTGACTACATGGGGGTAGGTATCTGACTACATGGGGGGGAGGTATCTGACTACATGGGGGTAGGTATCTGACTACATGGGGGAGGTATCTGACTACATGGGGGGGAGGTATCTGACTACATGGGGGAGGTATCTGACTATATGGGGGGGAGGTATCTGACTACATGGGGGTAGGTATCTGACTACATAGGGGGAGGTATCTGACTACATGGGGGGGAGGTATCTGACTACATGGGGGAGGTATCTGACTATATAGGGGGAGGTATCTGACTACATGGGGGTAGGTATCTGACTACATGGGGGAGGTATCTGGCTACATGGGGGAAGTATCTGGCTACATGGGGGAGGTATCTGGCTACATGGGGGAGGTATCTGACTATGATGGGGGGGAGGTATCTGACTACATAGGGGGAGGTATCTGACTACATGGGGGGAGGTATCTGACTACATGGAGGAGGTATCTGGCTACATGGGGGAGGAGTCTGACTACATGGGGGAGGTATCTGGCTACATGGGGGGAGGTATCTGACTACATGGGGGAGGTATCTGGCTACATGGGGAGAGGTATCTGACTACATGGGGGGAGGTATCTGGCTACATGGGGGGAGGTATCTGGCTACATGGGGGGAGGTATCTGGCTACATGGGGGAGGTATCTGACTACATGGGGGGGAGGTATCTGACTACATGGAGGAGGTATCTGACTACATGGGGGGGAGGTATCTGACTACAGGGGGAGGTATCTGGCTACATGGGGGGAGGTATCTGACTACATGGAGGAGGTATCTGGCTACATGGGGGGAGGTATCTGACTACATGGGGGAGATATCTGACTACATGGAGGAGGTATCTGGCTACATGGGGGGAGGTATCTGGCTACATGGGGGGGGTATCTGACTACATAGGGGGAGGTATCTGGCTACATGGGGGAGGTATCTGACTACATGGGGGGAGGTATCTGGCTACATAGGGGGAGGTATCTGGCTACATGGGGGGAGGTATCTGGCTACATAGGGGGAGGTATCTGACTACATGGGGGAGGTATCTGGCTACATGGGGGTAGGTATCTGACTACATGGGGGAGGTATCTGACTACATGGGGGGGAGGTATCTGACTACATGGGGGTAGGTATCTGACTACATAGGGGGAGGTATCTGACTACATGGGGGGGGAGGTATCTGACTACATGGGGAAGGTATCTGACTACATGGGGGGGAGGTATCTGACTACATGGGGGAGGTATCTGACTATATAGGGGGAGGTATCTGACTACATGGGGGTAGGTATCTGACTACATAGAGGGAGGTATCTGACTACATGGGGGGAGGTATCTGACTACATGGGGGAGGTATCTGACTACATGGGGGGAGGTATCTGACTACATAGGGGGAGGTATCTGACTACATGGAGGAGGTATCTGGCTACATGGGGGAGGTATCTGGCTACATGGGGGAGGTATCTGGCTACATGGGGGAGGTATCTGACTATGATGGGGGGGAGGTATCTGACTACATAGGGGGAGGTATCTGACTACATGGGGGGAGGTATCTGACTACATGGAGGAGGTATCTGACTACATAGGGGGAGGTATCTGACTACATGGGGAGAGGTATCTGACTACATGGGGGGAGGTATCTGACTACATGGGGGAGGTATCTGACTACATGGGGGAGGTATCTGGCTACATGGGGGGAGGTATCTGACTACATGGGGGAGGTATCTGGCTACATGGGGGGAGGTATCTGGCTACATGGGGGGAGGTATCTGGCTACATGGGGGAGGTATCTGGCTACATAGGGGGAGGTATCTGACTACATGGGGGGGAGGTATCTGACTACATGGAGGAGGTATCTGACTACATGGGGGGAGGTATCTGGCTACATAGGGGGAGGTATCTGACTACATGGGGGAGGTATCTGACTACATGGGGGGAGGTATCTGGCTACATGGGGGGAGGTATCTGACTACCAGGGTGGAGATATCTGACTACATGGAGGAGGTATCTGGCTACATGGGGGGGGTATCTGACTACATAGGGGGAGGTATCTGGCTACATGGGGGAGGTATCTGACTACATGGGGGAGGTATCTGGCTACATAGGGGGAGGTATCTGACTACATGGGGGAGATATCTGACTACATGGAGGAGGTATCTGGCTACATGGGGGGAGGTATCTGGCTACATAGGGGGAGGTATCTGACTACATGGGGGAGGTATCTGGCTACATGGGGGAGGTATCTGACTACATGGGGGTAGGTATCTGACTACATGGGGGAGATATCTGACTATGATGGGGGGGAGGTATCTGACTACATGGGGGAGATATCTGACTACATGGGGGGGAGGTATCTGACTACATGGGGGTAGGTATCTGACTACATGGGGGGGAGGTATCTGACTACATGGGGGTAGGTATCTGACTACATGGGGGAGGTATCTGACTACATCGGGGGGAGGTATCTGACTACATGAAGGAGGTATCTGACTACATGGGGGGGAGGTATCTGACTACATGGGGGTAGGTATCTGACTACATAGGGGGAGGTATCTGACTACATGGGGGGGAGGTATCTGACTACATGGGGGGAGGTATCTGACTACATGGGGGGAGGTATCTGACTACATGGGGGGAGGTATCTGACTACATGGGGGGAGGTATCTGACTACATGGGGGGAGGTATCTGACTACATGGGGGGAGGTATCTGGCTACATGGGGGGAGGTATCTGACTACATAGGGGGAGGTATCTGACTACATAGGGGGAGGTATCTGACTATGATGGGGGGGAGGTATCTGGCTACATGGGGGAGATATCTGACTACATGGGGGGAGATATCTGACTACATGGGGGGGAGGTATCTGGCTACATGGGGGAGGTATCTGACTACATGGGGGGAGGTATCTGACTACATGGGGGAGGTATCTGACTACATGGGGGAGGGATCTGACTACATGGGGAGGAGGTATCTGGCTACATGGGGAGGAGGTATCTGACTACATAGGAGGAGGTATCTGACTACATAGGGGGAGATATCTGACTACATGGGGGGAGGTATCTGGCTACATGGGGGAGATATCTGACTACATAGGGGGAGGTATCTGGCTACATGGGGGAGGTATCTGACTACATGGGGGGGAAGTATCTGACTACATAGGGGGAGGTATCTGACTACATAGGGGGAGGTATCTGACTACATAGGGGGAGGTATCTGACTACATAGGGGGAGGTATCTGACTACATGGGGAGGAGGTATCTGACTACATGGGGGAGGTATCTGGCTACATAGGGGAGGTATCTGACTACATAGGGGGAGGTATCTGACTACATGGGGGAGGTATCTGACTATATAGGGGGAGGTATCTGACTACATGGGGGTAGGTATCTGACTACATGGGGGAGGTATCTGGCTACATGGGGGAGGTATCTGGCTACATGGGGGAGGTATCTGACTATGATGGGGGGGAGGTATCTGACTACATAGGGGGAGGTATCTGACTACATGGGGGGAGGTATCTGACTACATGGAGGAGGTATCTGGCTACATGGGGGAGGTATCTGACTACATGGGGGAGGTATCTGGCTACATGGGGGGAGGTATCTGACTACATGGGGGAGGTATCTGGCTACATGGGGGGAGGTATCTGGCTACATGGGGGAGGTATCTGGCTACATAGGGGGAGGTATCTGACTACATGGGGGGGAGGTATCTGACTACATGGAGGAGGTATCTGGCTACATGGGGGAGGTATCTGACTACATGGGGGAGGTATCTGGCTACATGGGGGAGGTATCTGGCTACATGGGGGGAGGTATCTGACTACATGGGGGGAGGTATCTGACTACATGGGGGGGAGGTATCTGACTACATGGGGGGGAGGTATCTGACTACATGGGGGAGGTATCTGGCTACATGGGGGGGAGGTATCTGACTACATGGAGGAGGTATCTGGCTACATGGGGGAGGTATCTGACTACATGGGGGAGGTATCTGGCTACATGGGGGAGGTATCTGACTACATGGGGGGGAAGTATCTGACTACATGGGGAGGTATCTGGCTACATGGGGGGGAGGTATCTGACTACATAGGGGGAGGTATCTGACTACATGGAGGAGGTATCTGGCTACATGGGGGGAGGTATCTGACTACATGGGGGAGGTATCTGGCTACATGGGGGAGGTATCTGACTACATGGGGGAGGTATCTGACTACATGGGGGGGTATCTGACTACATGGGGGAGGTATCTGGCTACATGGGGGAGGTATCTGACTACATGGGGGGGGTATCTGACTACATGGGGGAGGTATCTGGCTACATAGGGGGAGGTATCTGACTACATGGGGGGGTATCTGACTACATGGGGGAGATATCTGACTACATGGGGGGAGGTATCTGACTATGATGGGGGGGAGGTATCTGACTACATAGGGGGAGGTATCTGACTACATGGGGGAGATATCTGACTATGATGGGGGGGAGGTATCTGACTACATGGGGGGGAGGTATCTGGCTACATGGTAGAGGTATCTGACTATATAGGGGGAGGTATCTGACTACATGGGGGTAGGTATCTGACTACATGGGGGAGGTATCTGGCTACATGGGGGAGGTATCTGGCTACATGGGGAAGGTATCTGGCTACATGGGGGAGGTATCTGACTATGATGGGGGGGAGGTATCTGACTACATAGGGGGAGGTATCTGACTACATGGGGGGAGGTATCTGACTACATGGGGGAGGTATCTGGCTACATGGGGGGAGGTATCTGGCTACATGGGGGAGGTATCTGGCTACATGGGGGGAGGTATCTGGCTACATGGGGGGAGGTATCTGGCTACATGTGGGGAGGTATCTGAGTACATGGGGGTAGGTATCTGACTACATGGGGGAGGTATCTGGCTACATAGGGGGAGGTATCTGACTACATGGGGGGGAGGTATCTGACTACATGGAGGAGGTATCTGGCTACATGGGGGGAGGTATCTGACTACATGGGGGGGAGGTATCTGGCTACATGGTAGAGGTATCTGACTATATAGGGGGAGGTATCTGACTACATGGGGGAGGTATCTGACTACATGGGGGAGGTATCTGACTACATGGGGGAGGTATCTGGCTACATGGGGGGAGGTATCTGACTACATGGGGGAGGTATCTGACTACATGGGGGGAGGTATCTGACTACATGGGGGAGGTATCTGGCTACATGGGGGGAGGTATCTGACTACATGGGGGAGGTATCTGGCTACATGGGGGAGGTATCTGGCTACATGGGGGAGGTATCTGGCTACATGGGGGGGGGTATCTGACTACATGGGGAGGAGGTATCTGACTACATAGGGGGGAGGTATCTGGCTACATGGGGGAGGTATCTGGCTACATGGGGGAGGTATCTGGCTACATGGGGGAGGTATCTGGCTACATGGGGGAGGTATCTGGCTACATGGGGGGGGTATCTGACTACATGGGGAGGAGGTATCTGACTACATAGGGGGGAGGTATCTGGCTACATGGGGGAGGTATCTGGCTACATGGGGGAGGTATCTGACTACATGGGGAGGAGGTATCTGACTACATAGGGGGGAGGTATCTGGCTACATGGGGGAGGTATCTGACTACATGGAGGAGGTATCTGGCTACATGGGGGGAGGTATCTGGCTACATAGGGGGAGGTATCTGACTACATGGGGGAGGTATCTGGCTACATGGGGGAGGTATCTGACTACATGGGGAGATATCTGACTACATGGGGGAGATATCTGACTATGATGGGGGGAGGTATCTGACTACATGGGGGAGATATCTGACTACATGGGGGGGAGGTATCTGACTACATGGGGGTAGGTATCTGACTACATGGGGGGGAGGTATCTGACTACATGGGGGTAGGTATCTGACTACATGGGGAGGTATCTGACTACATGGGGGGGAGGTATCTGACTACATGGGGGAGGTATCTGACTACATGGGGGGGAGGTATCTGACTACATGGGGGTAGGTATCTGACTACATAGGGGGAGGTATCTGACTACATGGGGGGGAGGTATCTGACTACATGGGGGAGGTATCTGACTATATAGGGGGAGGTATCTGACTACATGGGGGTAGGTATCTGACTACATGGGGGAGGTATCTGGCTACATGGGGGAGGTATCTGGCTACATGGGGGAGGTATCTGGCTACATGGGGGAGGTATCTGACTATGATGGGGGGGAGGTATCTGACTACATAGGGGGAGGTATCTGACTACATGGGGGGAGGTATCTGACTACATGGAGGAGGTATCTGGCTACATGGGGGAGGTATCTGACTACATGGGGGAGGTATCTGGCTACATGGGGGGAGGTATCTGACTACATGGGGGAGGTATCTGGCTACATGGGGGGAGGTATCTGACTACATGGGGGGAGGTATCTGGCTACATGGGGGGAGGTATCTGGCTACATGGGGGGAGGTATCTGGCTACATGGGGGAGGTATCTGACTACATGGGGGGGAGGTATCTGACTACATGGAGGAGGTATCTGACTACATGGGGGGGAGGTATCTGACTACATGGGGGAGGTATCTGACTACATGGGGGGAGGTATCTGACTACATGGAGGAGGTATCTGGCTACATGGGGGGAGGTATCTGACTACATGGGGGAGATATCTGACTACATGGAGGAGGTATCTGGCTACATGGGGGGAGGTATCTGGCTACATGGGGGGGGTATCTGACTACATAGGGGGAGGTATCTGGCTACATGGGGGAGGTATCTGACTACATGGGGGGAGGTATCTGGCTACATAGGGGGAGGTATCTGGCTACATGGGGGGAGGTATCTGGCTACATAGGGGGAGGTATCTGACTACATGGGGGAGGTATCTGGCTACATGGGGGTAGGTATCTGACTACATGGGGGAGGTATCTGACTACATGGGGGGGAGGTATCTGACTACATGGGGGGGAGGTATCTGACTACATGGGGGGAGGTATCTGACTACATAGGGGGAGGTATCTGACTACATGGGGGGGAGGTATCTGACTACATGGGGAAGGTATCTGACTACATGGGGGGGAGGTATCTGACTACATGGGGGAGGTATCTGACTATATAGGGGGAGGTATCTGACTACATGGGGGTAGGTATCTGACTACATAGAGGGAGGTATCTGACTACAGGGGGGGAGGTATCTGACTACATGGGGGAGGTATCTGACTACATGGGGGGAGGTATCTGACTACATAGGGGGAGGTATCTGACTACATGGAGGAGGTATCTGGCTACATGGGGGAGGTATCTGGCTACATGGGGGAGGTATCTGGCTACATGGGGGAGGTATCTGACTATGATGGGGGGGAGGTATCTGACTACATAGGGGGAGGTATCTGACTACATGGGGGGAGGTATCTGACTACATGGAGGAGGTATCTGACTACATAGGGGGAGGTATCTGACTACATGGGGAGAGGTATCTGACTACATGGGGGGAGGTATCTGACTACATGGGGGAGGTATCTGACTACATGGGGGAGGTATCTGGCTACATGGGGGGAGGTATCTGACTACATGGGGGAGGTATCTGGCTACATGGGGGGAGGTATCTGGCTACATGGGGGGAGGTATCTGGCTACATGGGGGAGGTATCTGGCTACATAGGGGGAGGTATCTGACTACAGGGGGGGGGAGGTATCTGACTACATGGAGGAGGTATCTGGCTACATGGGGGAGGTATCTGGCTACATGGGGGGAGGTATCTGACTACCAGGGTGGAGATATCTGACTACATGGAGGAGGTATCTGGCTACATGGGGGGGGTATCTGACTACATAGGGGGAGGTATCTGGCTACATGGGGGAGGTATCTGACTACATGGGGGAGATATCTGACTACATGGAGGAGGTATCTGGCTACATGGGGGGAGGTATCTGGCTACATAGGGGGAGGTATCTGACTACATGGGGGAGGTATCTGGCTACATGGGGGAGGTATCTGACTACATGGGGGTAGGTATCTGACTACATGGGGGAGATATCTGACTATGATGGGGGGGAGGTATCTGACTACATGGGGGAGATATCTGACTACATGGGGGGGAGGTATCTGACTACATGGGGGTAGGTATCTGACTACATGGGGGGGAGGTATCTGACTACATGGGGGTAGGTATCTGACTACATGGGGGAGGTATCTGACTACATGGGGGGGAGGTATCTGACTACATGAAGGAGGTATCTGACTACATGGGGGGGAGGTATCTGACTACATGGGGGTAGGTATCTGACTACATAGGGGGAGGTATCTGACTACATGGGGAGGAGGTATCTGACTACATGGGGGGAGGTATCTGACTACATGGGGGGAGGTATCTGACTACATGGGGGGAGGTATCTGACTACATGGGGGGAGGTATCTGACTACATGGGGGAGGTATCTGACTACATGGGGGGAGGTATCTGACTACATGGGGGGAGGTATCTGGCTACATGGGGGGGGAGGTATCTGGCTACATGGGGGGAGGTATCTGACTACATAGGGGGAGGTATCTGACTACATAGGGGGAGGTATCTGACTATGATGGGGGGGAGGTATCTGGCTACATGGGGGAGATATCTGACTACATGGGGGGAGATATCTGACTACATGGGGGGGAGGTATCTGGCTACATGGGGGAGGTATCTGACTACATGGGGGGAGGTATCTGACTACATGGGGGAGGTATCTGACTACATGGGGGAGGGATCTGACTACATGGGGAGGAGGTATCTGGCTACATGGGGAGGAGGTATCTGACTACATAGGAGGAGGTATCTGACTACATAGGGGGAGATATCTGACTACATGGGGGGAGGTATCTGGCTACATGGGGGAGATATCTGACTACATAGGGGGAGGTATCTGGCTACATGGGGGAGGTATCTGACTACATAGGGGGAGGTATCTGGCTACATGGGGGGAGGTATCTGACTACATAGGGGGAGGTATCTGGCTACATGGGGGAGATATCTGACTACATAGGGGGAGGTATCTGGCTACATGGTGGAGGTATCTGACTACATGGGGGGGAAGTATCTGACTACATAGGGGGAGGTATCTGACTACATAGGGGGAGGTATCTGACTACATAGGGGGAGGTATCTGACTACATAGGGGGAGGTATCTGACTACATAGGGGGAGGTATCTGACTACATAGGGGGAGGTATCTGACTACATAGGGGGAGGTATCTGACTACATGGGGAGGAGGTATCTGACTACATGGGGGAGGTATCTGGCTACATAGGGGAGGTATCTGACTACATAGGGGGAGGTATCTGACTACATGGGGGAGGTATCTGGCTACATAGGGGAGGTATCTGACTACATGGGGGAGGTATCTGACTACATAGGGGGAGGTATCTGACTACATGAGGGTAGGTATCTGACTACATGGGGGAGGTATCTGGCTACATGGGGGAGGTATCTGGCTACATGGGGGAGGTATCTGACTATGATGGGGGGGAGGTATCTGACTACATAGGGGGAGGTATCTGACTACATGGGGGGAGGTATCTGACTACATGGAGGAGGTATCTGGCTACATGGGGGAGGTATCTGACTACATGGGGGAGGTATCTGGCTACATGGGGGGAGGTATCTGACTACATGGGGGAGGTATCTGGCTACATGGGGGGAGGTATCTGGCTACCTGGGGGAGGTATCTGGCTACATAGGGGGAGGTATCTGACTACATGGGGGGGAGGTATCTGACTACATGGAGGAGGTATCTGGCTACATGGGGGAGGTATCTGGCTACATGGGGGAGGTATCTGACTACATGGGGAGGTATCTGGCTACATGGGGGAGGTATCTGGCTACATGGGGGGAGGTATCTGACTACATGGGGGGAGGTATCTGACTACATGGGGGGGAGGTATCTGACTACATGGGGGGGAGGTATCTGACTACATGGGGGAGGTATCTGGCTACATGGGGGGGAGGTATCTGACTACATGGAGGAGGTATCTGGCTACATGGGGGGAGGTATCTGACTACATGGGGGAGGTATCTGGCTACATGGGGGAGGTATCTGACTACATGGGGGGGAAGTATCTGACTACATGGGGAGGTATCTGGCTACATGGGGGGGAGGTATCTGACTACATAGGGGGAGGTATCTGACTACATGGAGGAGGTATCTGGCTACATGGGGGGAGGTATCTGACTACATGGGGGAGGTATCTGGCTACATGGGGGAGGTATCTGACTACATGGGGGAGGTATCTGACTACATGGGGGGGTATCTGACTACATGGGGGAGGTATCTGGCTACATGGGGGAGGTATCTGACTACATGGGGGGGTATCTGACTACATGGGGGAGGTATCTGGCTACATAGGGGGAGGTATCTGACTACATGGGGGGTATCTGACTACATGGGGGAGATATCTGACTACATGGGGGGAGGTATCTGGCTACATAGGGGGAGGTATCTGACTACATGGGGGAGATATCTGACTACATAGGGGGAGGTATCTGGCTACATGGGGGAGGTATCTGACTACATAGGGGGAGGTATCTGACTACATAGGGGGAGGAATCTGACTACATAGGGGGAGGTATCTGACTACATAGGGGGAGGTATCTGACTACATAGGGGGAGGTATCTGACTACATGGGGGAGGTATCTGGCTACATAGGGGGAGGTATCTGACTACATGGGGGAGGTATCTGACTATATAGGGGGAGGTATCTGACTACATGGGGGTAGGTATCTGACTACATGGGGGAGGTATCTGGCTACATGGGGGAGGTATCTGGCTACATGGGGGAGGTATCTGGCTACATGGGGGAGGTATCTGACTATGATGGGGGGGAGGTATCTGACTACATAGGGGGAGGTATCTGACTACATGGGGGGAGGTATCTGACTACATGGAGGAGGTATCTGGCTACATGGGGGAGGTATCTGACTACATGGGGGGAGGTATCTGACTACATGGGGGGAGGTATCTGACTACATGGGGGAGGTATCTGACTACATGAGGGAGGTAAATGGCTACATGGGGGGAGGTATCTGACTACATGGGGGAGGTATCTGGCTACATGGGGTAGGTATCTGACTACATAGGGGGAGGTATCTGGCTACATGGGGGAGGTATCTGACTACATGGGGGAGATATCTGACTACATGGGGGAGATATCTGACTACATGGAGGAGGTATCTGGCTACATAGGGGGGAGGTATCTGACTACATGGAGGAGGTATCTGACTACATGGGGGAGGAGGTATCTGACTACATGGGGGGAGGTATCTGACTACATGGGGAGGAGGTATCTGACTACATGGGGGAGGTATCTGACTACATGGGGGAGGTATCTGACTACATGGGGGGAGGTATCTGGCTACATAGGGGGAGGTATCTGACTACATGGGGGAGGTATCTGGCTACATGGGGGAGGTATCTGACTACATGGGGGAGGTATCTGACTACATGGGGGAGGTATCTGACTATGATGGGGGGGATGTATCTGACTACATGGGGGGAGGTATCTGGCTATGATGGGGGGGGGGTATCTGACTACATGGGGGGGTATCTGACTACATGGGGGGGTATCTGACTACATGGGGGGAGGTACCTGACTACATGGGGGAGGTATCTGACTACATAGGGGGAGGTATCTGACTACATAGGGGGAGGTATCTGACTACATAGGGGGAGGTATCTGACTACATAGGGGGAGGTATCTGACTACATAGGGGGAGGTATCTGACTACATAGGGGGAGGTATCTGACTACATGGGGGAGGTATCTGGCTACATAGGGGAGGTATCTGACTACATAGGGGGAGGTATCTGACTACATGGGGGAGGTATCTGACTATATAGGGGGAGGTATCTGACTACATGGGGGAGGTATCTGGCTACATGGGGGAGGTATCTGGCTACATGGGGGAGGTATCTGACTATGATGGGGGGGAGGTATCTGACTACATAGGGGGAGGTATCTGACTACATGGGGGGAGGTATCTGACTACATGGAGGAGGTATCTGGCTACATGGGGGAGGTATCTGACTACATGGGGGAGGTATCTGACTACATGGGGGGAGGTATCTGACTACATGGGGGGAGGTATCTGACTACATGGGGGAGGTATCTGACTACATGGGGGAGGTATCTGGCTACATGGGGGGAGGTATCTGACTACATAGGGGGAGGTATCTGGCTACATGGGGGGAGGTATCTGGCTACATGGGGGAGGTATCTGGCTACATAGGGGGAGGTATCTGACTACATGGGGGGGAGGTATCTGACTACATGGAGGAGGTATCTGGCTACATGGGGGGAGGTATCTGGCTACATGGGGGGAGGTATCTGACTACATGGGGGGGAGGTATCTGACTACATGGGGGAGGTATCTGACTACATGGGGGGAGGTATCTGACTACATGGGGGAGGTATCTGGCTACATGGGGGGGAGGTATCTGGCTACATGGGGGAGGTATCTGGCTACATGGGGGGAGGTATCTGGCTACATGGGGGGAGGTATCTGACTACATGGGGGAGATATCTGACTACATGGGGGAGATATCTGACTACATGGGGGAGGTATCTGACTACATGGGGGGAGGTATCTGGCTACATGGGGGGAGGTATCTGACTACATGGGGGGAGGTATCTGGCTACATGGGGGGAGGTATCTGGCTACATGGGGGGGAGGTATCTGACTACATGGGGGAGGTATCTGGCTACATGGGGTAGGTATCTGGCTACATGGGGTAGGTATCTGACTACATAGGGGGAGGTATCTGGCTACATGGGGGAGATATCTGACTACATGGAGGAGGTATCTGGCTACATGGGGGAGGTATCTGACTACATGGGGGAGGTATCTGACTACATGGGGGGGAGGTATCTGACTACATGGAGGAGGTATCTGGCTACATGGGGGGAGGTATCTGGCTACATGGGGGAGGTATCTGACTACATGGGGGGGAGGTATCTGACTACATGGGGGAGGTATCTGACTACATGGGGGGAGGTATCTGACTACATGGGGGAGGTATCTGGCTACATGGGGGGGAGGTATCTGGCTACATGGGGGAGTTATCTGGCTACATAGGGGGAGGTATCTGACTACATGGGGGGGAGGTATCTGACTACATGGAGGAGGTATCTGGCTACATGGGGGGAGGTATCTGGCTACATGGGGGGAGGTATCTGACTACATGGGGGAGATATCTGACTACATGGAGGAGGTATCTGGCTACATGGGGGGAGGTATCTGGCTACATGGGGGGGAGGTATCTGACTACATGGGGGAGGTATCTGGCTACATGGGGTAGGTATCTGACTACATAGGGGGAGGTATCTGGCTACATGGGGGAGATATCTGACTACATGGGGGAGATATCTGACTACATGGAGGAGGTATCTGGCTACATAGGGGGGAGGTATCTGACTACATGGAGGAGGTATCTGACTACATGGGGGAGGAGGTATCTGACTACATGGGGGGAGGTATCTGACTACATGGGGAGGAGGTATCTGACTACATGGGGGAGGTATCTGACTACATGGGGGAGGTATCTGACTACATGGGGGGAGGTATCTGGCTACATAGGGGGAGGTATCTGACTACATGGGGGAGGTATCTGGCTACATGGGGGAGGTATCTGACTACATGGGGGGGAGGTATCTGACTACATGGGGAGAGGTATCTGACTATGATGGGGGGGGGTATCTGACTACATGGGGGGAGGTATCTGGCTATGATGGGGGGGGTATCTGACTACATGGGGGGGTATCTGACTACATGGGGGGGTATCTGACTACATGGGGGGAGGTACCTGACTACATGGGGGAGGTATCTGACTACATAGGGGGAGGTATCTGACTACATGGGGGGAGGTATCTGACTACATGGGGGAGGTATCTGACTACATGGGGGAGGTATCTGACTACATGGGGGGGAGGTATCTGACTACATGGGGAGAGGTATCTGACTACATGGGGGAGGTATCTGACTACATGGGGGGAGGTATCTGACTACATGGGGGGAGGTATCTGACTACATAGGGGGAGGTATCTGACTACATGGGGGAGGTATCTGACTACATGGGGGTAGGTATCTGACTACATGGGGAGGTATCTGACTGATGGGGGGAGGTATCTGACTACATGGGGGAGGTATCTGACTACATGGGGGAGGTATCTGACTACATGGGGGGGAGGTATCTGACTACATGGGGGAGGTATCTGACTACATGGGGGGAGGTATCTGACTACATGGGGGGAGGTATCTGGCTCCAGGGTGACATATCCATCTCTGTGGGATATATCCCAACTGCTTCTCTGGCACCCGGTTTACTGACAGCCTGCTCAGCCAATCAGTGCACAGTCCCACCGTAGCCACTGATTGGATGAGCGGGCTGTCAGTGAGCTGGGAGCCAGAGAAGCAGGTGGGAGTACAGGGAGGTAAGTATGATCTGTTAAGGGCCGGCAGCAAATTAGGTAAATAGGCAGCGGCTACATTCTCGCAGCAGATTGAAAATCCTCTGTGAGAATGCAGAGCCATAGGCCATAACAGTACAGTGGATTTTGCTGTGAAACGTACATGTAAATCTACCCTGGGCAATGTTATTAATGGATGGCATCGTTGGGGGTACTCGGCTGGAGCATGGGGGTACTTGGCCTGAAAAGGTGGAGAAACACTGCATTAGGCGATGCCGTCACTGACCCACCACTAGATACAAGAGGTTCCTCACAATGATGGGACTGAAAGAATGTGACGCAATTTAGTAGATCAGAGCTTCTCCACTCCAGGCCTCAGGCCGCACCCACAGCTCATGGTTTGAGGATTTCCTTAGTATTGGACAGGTGATATAATTATACTCAGTCCATCAGGTACTATCACAGGTGATATAATTATACTCAGTCCATCAGGTATTATCACAGGTGATATAATCATACTCAGTCCATCAGGTATTAGCACAGGTGATATAATTATACTCAGTCCATCAGGTATTAGCACAGGTGATATAATTATACTCAGTCCATCAGGTACTATCACAGGTGATATAATTATACTCTGTACATCAGGTATTAGCACAGGTGATATAATTATACTCAGTCCATCAGGTACTATCACAGGTGATATAATTATACTCAGTCCATCAGGTACTATCACAGGTGATATAATTATACTCTGTCCATCAGGTATTAGCACAGGTGATATATTTATACTCAGTCCATCAGGTATTAGCACAGGTGATATAATTATACTCAGTCCATCAGGTATTAGCACAGGTGATATAATTATACTCAGTCCATCAGGTATTAGCACAGGTGATAGAATTATACTCAGTCCATCAGGTACTATCACAGGTGATATAATTATACTCTGTACATCAGGTATTATCACAGGTGATATAATTATACTCTGTACATCAGGTATTAGCACAGGTGATATAATCATACTCTGTACATCAGGTAGTATCACAGGTGATATAATTATACTCTGTACAGCAGGTATTAGCACAGGTGATATAATTATACTCCGTACATCAGGTATTAGCACAGGTGATAGAATTATACTCAGTCCATCAGGTATTAGCACAGGTGATATAATTATACTCAGTCCATCAGGTAGTATCACAGGTGATATAATTATACTCTGTACAGCAGGTATTATCACAGGTGATATAATTATACTCAGTCCATCAGGTACTATCACAGGTGATATAATTATACTCTGTACATCAGGTATTAGCACAGGTGATATAATTATACTCAGTCCATCAGGTATTAGCACAGGTGATATAATCATACTCTGTACATCAGGTATTAGCACAGGTGATAGAATTATACTCAGTCCATCAGGTATTAGCACAGGTGATAGAATTATACTCAGTCCATCAGGTATTAGCACAGGTGATATAATCATACTCTGTACATCAGGTATTATCACAGGTGATATAATTATACTCTGTACAGCAGGTACTATCACAGGTGATATAATTATATTCAGTCCATCAGGTATTAGCACAGGTGATATAATCATACTCTGTACATCAGGTATTAGCACAGGTGATATAATTATACTCAGTCCATCAGGTATTAGCACAGGTGATATAATTATACTCTGTACATCAGGTATTATCACAGGTGATATAATTATACTCTGTACATCAGGTATTAGCACAGGTGATATAATTATACTCTGTACATCAGGTATTAGCACAGGTGATATAATTATACTCTGTACATGAGGTATTAGCACAGGTGATATAATTATACTCTGTACATCAGGTATTAGCACAGGTGATATAATTATACTCTGTACATCAGGTATTAGCACAGGTGATATAATTATACTCTGTACATCAGGTATTAGCACAGGTGATATAATTATACTCTGTACATCAGGTATTAGCACAGGTGATATAATTATACTCAGTCCATCAGGTACTATCACACGTGATATAATTATACTCTGTACATCAGGTATTAGCACAGGTGATATAATTATACTCAGTCCATCAGGTACTATCACAGGTGATATAATTATACTCTGTACAGCCGGTATTAGCACAGGTGATATAATTATACTCAGTCCATCAGGTATTAGCACAGGTGATAGAATTATACTCAGTCCATCAGGTATTAGCACAGGTGATATAATTATACTCAGTCCATCAGGTACTATCACAGGTGATATAATTATACTCTGTACATCAGGTATTAGCACAGGTGATATAATTATACTCAGTCCATCAGGTACTATCACAGGTGATATAATTATATTCAGTCCATCAGGTATTAGCACAGGTGATATAATCATACTCTGTACATCAGGTATTAGCACAGGTGATATAATTATACTCAGTCCATCAGGTATTAGCACAGGTGATATAATTATACTCTGTACAGCCGGTATTAGCACAGGTGATATAATTATACTCTGTACATCCGGTATTAGCACAGGTGATATAATCATACTCTGTACAGCAGGTATTAGAACAGGTGATATAATCATACTCTGTACATCAGGTATTAGAACAGGTGATATAATTATACTCTGTACAGCAGGTATTAGCACAGGTGATATAATTATACTCTGTACAGCAGGTATTAGCACAGGTGATATAATTATACTCTGTACATCAGGTATTAGCACAGGTGATATAATTATACTCTGTACATCAGGTATTAGCACAGGTGATATAATTATACTCTGTACATCAGGTATTAGCACAGGTGATATAATTATACTCTGTACATCAGGTATTAGCACAGGTGATATAATTATACTCTGTACATCAGGTATTAGCACAGGTGATATAATTATACTCAGTCCATCAGGTACTATCACACGTGATATAATTATACTCTGTACATCCGGTATTAGCACAGGTGATATAATCATACTCTGTACATCAGGTACTATCACAGGTGTATGGGATATCCTCAAACCATGACAGGTATTATATCACAGGCTTAGCATGTGAGAGGTAGCGGGATCGATGCCCGCATTCTCCAAGAACTTTGACTTTTACCAAATAAGAATAATAAAAAGTATAAAACATTAGATTGCTAGAGAAGACAATATTGTTTTGTTAACCTTATAAAAGCCACATGTTATAGCAGAGATAAAGTGGCACTCAGCTCTCCTTCAGTACAGTAGTCAGGTGTTCAGGTAAGAGCAGGCATAAATCAGACCTGCAGAAATAGAAAACAAAGAACATAAAACTATAGGCAAAGCCTTAACAATGACCTGATTAGAACACAGCAGTATAACTACCTTAGCATGGTCGCTGCTGCATCAGTTTCTGCTGTCGCAGGTATTAGCACAGGTGTCCTTTGTATGGGATATCCTCAAACCACGAGCTGTTGGTGCGGCCTGAGGACTGGAATTGAGAAGCACTGAAGTAGAGACAAGTGTAGCGGCTCAAAAGCCATCAACTCCACACGCTTCACTTCATCAATGATGATGTCCAAGAATAACAGGGAGTCCTCTGAATCCAGAGTGAGGAAGGCATCTGACTTCACATGAGAAGATTGAGCCTCTTCATGGTCAAAGTTTTTCTTAAAGGGGTTATCCAGCGCTACAAAAACATGGCCACTTTTACCCCACTCTTGTCTCCAGGTCAGGTGCGGTTTGCAGTTAAGTTCTATTTACTTCAATGGAACTGAATTTCAAACCCCAACCAGTCTGCAGACAAGAGTGGGGTAAAAGTGGCCATGTTTTTTGTAGCACTGGAGAGCCCCTTTAAGGTGACGCTGTTTACTTTTATCCTTTCATCTAAGCCATGAGACTGGATGCAGTGTATTTACCCTCAGTGTCTGTGAGGAGAATCAAACCCACAATCCCCCTCACATCCTGTGTACACAAAGCACAGACACTGAGGACAAATCCTCTGCAACCAATCACACCGCCTACACCAAGGGGAAAACTACACCGCCTCAACCTAAGAAAAGATTCGACCATGAAGGGACTCGAACCCTCAATCTTCTGATCCGAAGTCAGACGCCTTATCCATTAGGCCACACGGTCACATGACTGTTTCACACACAGCACAGGTCACACAATCTTGTTTTATACAAATAAAAATATTTTAAGAAGAAAAATTATTGGACGGTGTGGAGGGATGAACGCCATAAACTGAGGATGGGAGAGCCGGACTAAGCCCCCCGGGGTCTCTGCTTCACTGACTGTGCTGTGTTGAGGGGTCCTGACAAACTTGCCTATGGCTGCATCCATGTTTTCCAGGACTCCCTGGGCGGCTTCCAACTTCTTCAGCTTTCGGGAGTTCAGTTTAGAGAACAGTTTGGCAAGTTTGCTCAACATGGCTGCTGAATCCTAACCACTAGGCCACCGGCGCACAAGGGGATGAAGGCACGCCCGGCGCACAAGGGGATGAAGGCACGCCCGGCGCACAAGGGGATGAAGGCACGCCCGGCGCACAAGGGGATGAAGGCACGCCCACCGCACAAGGGGATGAAGGCACGCCCGGCGCACAAGGGGATGAAGGCACGCCCGGCGCACAAGGGGATGAAGGCACGCCCGGCGCACAAGGGGATGAAGGCACGCCCGGCGCACAAGGGGATGAAGGCACGCCCGGCGCACAAGGGGATGAAGGCACGCCCGGCGCACAAGGGGATGAAGGCACGCCCGGCGCACAAGGGGATGAAGGCACGCTCGGCGCACAAGGGGATGAAGGCACGCTCAGAGCACAAGGGGATGAAGGCACGCCCGGCGCACAAGGAGATGAAGGCACGCCCGGCGCACAAGGGGATGAAGGCACGCCCGGCGCACAAGGGGATGAAGGCTACGCTCGGCCACAAGGGGATGAAGGCACGCTCAGAGCACAAGGGATGAAGGCACGCCGCGCGCACAAGGGGATGAAGGCACGCCCGTGCGCATAAGGGGATGAAGGCACGACCGGCGCACAAGGGGATGAAGGCACGCCCGGCGCACAAGGGGATGAAGGCACGCTCGGCGCACAAGGGGATGAAGGCACGCCCGGCGCACAAGGGGATGAAGGCACGCCCGGCGCACAAGGGGATGAAGGCACGACCGGCGCACAAGGGGATGAAGGCACGCTCGGCGCACAAGGGGATGAAGGCACGCCCGGCGCACAAGGGGATGAAGGCCACGCTCGGCGCACAAGGGATGAAGGCACGAACCGGCGCACAAGGGGATGAAGGCACGCCCGGCGCACAAGGGGATGAAGGCACGACCGGCGCACAAGGGGATGAAGGCACGCCCGGCGCACAAGGGGATGAAGGCACGCCCGGCGCACAAGGGGATGAAGGCACGCCCGGCGCACAAGGGGATGAAGGCACGCCCGCCGCACAAGGGGATGAAGGCACGCCCGGCGCACAAGGGGATGAAGGCACGCCCGGCGCACAAGGGGATGAAGGCACGCCCGGCGCACAAGGGGATGAAGGCACGCCCGGCGCACAAGGGGATGAAGGCACGCTCGGCGCACAAGGGGATGAAGGCACGCTCGGCGCACAAGGGGATGAAGGCACGCCTGGCGCACAAGGGTATGAAGGCACGCCCGGCGCACAAGGGGATGAAGGCACGCTCGGCGCACAAGGGGATGAAGGCACGCTCAGCGCACAAGGGGATGAAGGCACGACCGGCGCACAAGGGGATGAAGGCACGCTCACGAGACCTTGCTATCTTTTATTAAACAAAAAAAGTTCTGCAAAATGGTGATACAATCCTACAGCAACTCCATCTATATCCATCTGTTACTTCCCCCTGCAGCAACTATATCTATACCCGTAAGTTATTCCCCCCTGCAGCAGCCCGAGACCCCCTCACACACACACACAAAAGAGCCCAAGACACCCCCCCCCCCCCCCCGACACACACACACAGGAGCCAGAGACCCCTCACACACACACAGGAGCCCGAGACCCCTCACACACAGGAGCCCGAGACCCCTCACACACAGGAGCCCGAGACCCCTCACACACACACAGGAGCCAGAGACCCCTCACACACACACACACAGGAGCCAGAGACCCCTCACACACACACACACAGGAGCCAGAGACCCCTCACACACACACAAAAACACACACACACACAGGAGCCAGAGACCCCTCACAAACACACAGGAGCCAGAGACCCCTCAAACACACACACACACACACACAGGAGCCAGAGACCCCTCACACACACACAGGAGCCAGAGACCCCTCACACACACACAGGAGCCCGAGACCCCTCTCACACACACACACACACACACACACACACAGGAGCCAGAGACCCCTCACACACACACACACAAACACACACACACAGGAGCCTGAGACCCCTCACAGTCACACACACGCACAGGAGCCAGAGACCCCTCACACACACACAGACAAACACACACACACAGGAGCCAGAGACCCCTCACACACACACAAACACACACACACAGGAGCCAGAGACCCCTCACACACACACACACACAGGAGCCAGAGACCCCTCACACACACACAGGAGCCAGAGACCCCTCACACACACACAGACAAACACACACACACAGGAGCCAGAGACCCCTCACACACACACAAACACACACACACAGGAGCCAGAGACCCCTCACACACACACACACACACAGGAGCCAGAGACCCCTCACACACACACAGGAGCCAGAGACCCCTCACACACACACACACACACAGGAGCCCGAGACCCCTCACACTCACACACAGGAGCCCGAGACCCCTCACTCACACACACAGAAGCCCGAGACCCCTCACACACACACAGGAGCCCGAGACCCCTCACACACACACACAGAAGCCCGAGACCCCTCACACACACACAGGAGCCAGAGACCCCTCACACACACACAGGAGCCAGAGACCCCTCACACACACACACACACACACACACACACAGGAGCCCGAGACCCCTCACACACACACACACACACACACACACAGGAGCCCGAGACCCCTCACACACACACACACAGGAGCCAGAGACCCCTCACACACACACACACAGGAGCCAGAGACCCCTCACACACACACACACACAGGAGCCAGAGACCCCTCACACACACACAGGAGCCAGAGACCCCTCACACACACACACACACACACACACGGGAGCCAGAGACCCCTCACACACACACACACACAGGAGCCCGAGACCCCTCACACACACACAGAAGCCCGAGACCCCTCACACACACACAGGAGCCAGAGACCCCTCACACACACACACACACAGGAGCCTGAGACCCCTCACACACACAGAAGCCCGAGACCCTTCACACACAGCAGCCCGAGACCCCTCTCACACACACACACAGGAGCCTGAGACCCCTCACACACACACAGGAGCCCGAGACCCCTCACACACACACACAGCAGCCCGAGACCCCTCTCACACACAGGAGCCCGAGACCCCTCACACACACACAGGAGCCCGAGACCCCTCACACTCACACAGGAGCCCGAGACCCCCCCCCCCACAAACACACAGGAGCCCGAGACCCCTCACACACACACAGGAGCCCGAGACCCCTCACACACACACACACACACAGGAGCCCGAGACCCCTCACACACACACAGGAGCCCGAGACCCCTCACACACACAGGAGCCACGAGACCCCTCACACACACAGGAGCCACGAGACCCCTCACACACACACAGGAGCCAGAGACCCCTCACACTCACACACACACACACACACAGGAGCCCGAGACCCCTCACACACACACAGGAGCCCGAGACCCCTCACACACACACAAGCCCGAGACCCCTCACACACACACAAGCCCGAGACCCCTCACACACACACAGGAGCCCGAGACCCCTCACACACACACAGGAGCCCGAGACCCCTCACACGCACAGGAGCCCGAGACCCCTCACACACACACACAAGAGCCCGAGACCCCTCACACACAGAGGAGCCCGAGACCCCTCACACACACACAGGAGCCCGAGACCCCTCACACACACACAGGAGCCACGAGACCCCTCACACACACACAGGAGCCACGAGACCCCTCACACACACACAGGAGCCACGAGACCCCTCACACACACACACAGGAGCCCGAGACCCCTCACACACAGGAGCCCGAGACCCCTCTCACACAGGAGCCCGAGACCCCTCACACACAGGAGCCCGAGACCCCTCTCACACAGGAGCCCGAGACCCCTCACACACACACACACACACACACACACAGGAGCCAGAGGCCCCTCACACACACACACAGGAGCCCGAGACCCCTCACACACACACACACAGGAGCCCGAGACCCCTCACACACACACACACACACACACAGGAGCCAGAGACCCCTCACACACACACACACAGGAGCCAGAGACCCCTCACACACACACAGGAGCCAGAGACCCCTCACACACACACACACACACAGAAGCCCGAGACCCCTCACACACACACAGGAGCCCGAGACCCCTCACACACAGGAGCCCAAGACCCCTCTCACACAGGAGCCCGAGACCCCTCTCACACACACACAGGAGCCCGAGACCCCTCACACACACAGGAGCCCAAGACCCCTCTCACACAGGAGCCCGAGACCCCTCACACACACAGGAGCCAGAGACCCCTCACACACACACACACACACAGGAGCCAGAGACCCCTCACACACACACAGAAGCGCGAGACCCCTCACACACACACAGGAGCCCGAGACCCCTCACACACAGGAGCCCGAGACCCCTCTCACACAGGAGCCCGAGACCCCTCTCACACAGGAGCCCGAGACCCCTCACACACAGGAGCCCGAGACCCCTCTCACACAGGAGCCCGAAACCCCTCACACACACACACACACACACAGGAGCCAGAGACCCCTCACACACACACACACACAGGAGCCCGAGACCCCTCACACACTCACAGGAGCCCGAGACCCCTCACACACACACAGTAGCCCGAGACCCCTCACACACACAGGAGCCCGAGACCCCTCACACACACACACAGGAGCCCGAGACCCCTCACACACACACACAGGAGCCCGAGACCCCTCACACACAGGAGCCCGAGACCCCTCACACACACACACAGGAGCCCGAGACCCCTCACACACACACACACAGGAGCCAGAGACCCCTCACACACACACACACAGGAGCCACGAGACCCCTCACACACAGGAGCCAGAGACCCCTCACACACAGGAGCCCGAGACCCCTCTCACACAGGAGCCCGAGACCCCTCACACACACACACACACACACACACAGGAGCCAGAGACCCCTCACACACAGGAGCCCGAGACCCCTCACACACACACACACAGGAGCCAGAGACCCCTCACACACACACAGGAGCCAGAGACCCCTCACACACAGGAGCCCGAGACCCCTCTCACACAGGAGCCAGAGACCCCTCACACACACACAGGAGCCAGAGACCCCTCACACACAGGAGCCCGAGACCCCTCTCACACAGGAGCCCGAGACCCCTCTCACACACACACAGGAGCCCGAGACCCCTCACACACACACACAGAAGCCCGAGACCCCTCACACACACACAGGAGCCAGAGACCCCTCACACACACACACACACACACACACAGGAGCCAGAGACCCCTCACACACACACACAGGAGCCAGAGACCCCTCACACACACACACACACAGGAGCCCGAGACCCCTCACACACACACACACACAGGAGCCAGAGACCCCTCACACACACGCACACACAGGAGCCAGAGACCCCTCACACACACACACACAGGAGCCAGAGACCCCTCACACACACACACACAGGAGCCCGAGACCCCTCACACACACACAGGAGCCCGAGACCCCTCACACACACACACAGGAGCCAGAGACCCCTCACACACACACACACAGGAGCCACGAGACCCCTCACACACACACACACAGGAGCCTGAGACCCCTCACACACACACACAGGAGCCTGAGACCCCTCACACACACACACAGGAGCCTGAGACCCCTCACACACACAGAAGCCCGAGACCCTTCACACACACACACACAGGAGCCAGAGACCCCTCACACACACACACAGGAGCCTGAGACCCCTCACACACACAGCAGCCCGAGACCCCTCACACACACACAGGAGCCCGAGACCCCTCACACACACACACAGGAGCCCGAGACCCCTCACACACACACACAGGAGCCCGAGACCCCTCACACACACACAGGAGCCCGAGACCCCTCACACACACACACAGGAGCCCGAGACCCCTCACACACACACAGGAGCCCGAGACCCCTCACACACACACACACAGGAGCCCGAGACCCCTCACACACACACAGGAGCCCGAGACCCCTCACACACACACACAGGAGCCACGAGACCCCTCACACACACACAGGAGCCACGAGACCCCTCACACACACACAGGAGCCAGAGACCCCTCACACTCACACACACACACAGGAGCCCGAGACCCCTCACACACACACGAGCCCGAGACCCCTCACACACACACACACAGGAGCCCGAGACCCCTCACACACACACGAGCCCGAGACCCCTCACACACACACACAGGAGCCCGAGACCCCTCACACACAGGAGCCCGAGACCCCTCACACGCACACAGGAGCCCGAGACCCCTCACACACACACACACACACACACACAGGAGCCAGAGACCCCTCACACACACACACACACACACACACACAGGAGCCAGAGACCCCTCACACACACACACACACACACAGGAGCCACGAGACCCCTCACACACACACACAGGAGCCCGAGACCCCTCACACACACACACAGGAGCCCGAGACCCGTCACACACACAGGAGCCCGAGACCCCTCACACACACACACACACACACACAGGAGCCAGAGACCCCTCACACACAGGAGCCCGAGACCCCTCACACTCACACACACGCACAGGAGCAAGAGACCCCTCACACACACACACACAGGAGCCAGAGACCCCTCACACTCACACACACGCACAGGAGCAAGAGACCCCTCACACACACACACACACACACAGGAGCCCGAGACCCCTCACACACACAGAAGCCCGAGACCCCTCACACACACACAGGAGCCAGAGACCCCTCACACACACACAGGAGCCAGAGACCCCTCTCACACAGCAGCCCGAGACCCCTCACACACACAGGAGCCAGAGACCCCTCACACACACACAGGAGCCAGAGACCCCTCACACACACACAGGAGCCAGAGACCCCTCACACACACAGAAGCCCGAGACCCCTCACACACACACAGGAGCCCGAGACCCCTCACACACACACAGGAGCCAGAGACCCCTCACACACAGCAGCCCGAGACCCCTCACACACACACACACAGGAGCCAGAGACCCCTCACACACACACAGGAGCCCGAGACCCCTCACACACACACACACAGGAGCCAGAGACCCCTCACAAACACACAGGAGCCAGAGACCCCTCACACACACACACACAGGAGCCAGAGACCCCTCACACACACACAAAAACACACACACACACACAGGAGCCAGAGACCCCTCAAACACACACACACACAGGAGCCAGAGACCCCTAACACACACACAGGAGCCCGAGACCCCCTCAAACACACACACACACACACACACAGGAGCCAGAGACCCCTCACACACACACACACACAAACACACACACACAGGAGCCTGAGACCCCTCACACACACACACACACACACACAGGAGCCAGAGACCCCTCACACACACACACAGGAGCCAGAGACCCCTCACACACACACAGGAGCCAGAGACCCCTCACACACACACACACACACACACAGGAGCCAGAGACCCCTCACACTCACACACACGCACAGGAGCAAGAGACCCCTCACACACACACACACACACAGGAGCCCGAGACCCCTCACACACACAGAAGCCCGAGACCCCTCACACACACACAGGAGCCAGAGACCCCTCACACACACACAGGAGCCAGAGACCCCTCACACACACACACACAGGAGCCCGAGACCCCTCACACACACACACACACACACACAGGAGCCAGAGACCCCTCACACACACACAGGAGCCCGAGACCCCTCACACACACACACACACACACACACACACACACACACAGGAGCCAGAGACCCCTCACACACACACACACACACAGGAGCCACGAGACCCCTCACACACACACAGGAGCCAGAGACCCCTCACACACACACACAGGAGCCCGAGACCCCTCACACACACACAGGAGCCACGAGACCCCTCACACACACACACGAGCCCGAGACCCCTCACACACACAGGAGCCCGAGACCCCTCACACACACACACAGGAGCCCAAGACCCCTCACACACAGGAGCCCGAGACCCCTCACACACAGGAGCCCGAGACTCCTCTCACACAGGAGCCCGAGACCCCTCACACACACACACACACAGGAGCCAGAGACCCCTCACACACACACACAGGAGCCCGAGACCCCTCACACACACACACACACACACACAGAAGCCCGAGACCCCTCACACACACACAGGAGCCCGAGACCCCTCACACACAGGAGCCCGAGACCCCTCTCACACATACACACACACAGAGCCAGAGACCCCTCACACACACACACACACACAGAAGCCCGAGACCCCTCACACACACACAGGAGCCAGAGACCCCTCACACACACACACACACACAGAAGCCCGAGACCCCTCACACACACACAGGAGCCCGAGACCCCTCACACACAGGAGCCCGAGACCCCTCTCACACAGGAGCCCGAGACCCCTCTCACACACACACAGGAGCCCGAGACCCCTCACACACACACACAGAAGCCCGAGACCCCTCACACACACAGGAGCCAGAGACCCCTCACACACACACACAGGAGCCAGAGACCCCTCACACACACACACACACACACAGGAGCCAGAGACCCCTCACACACACACACAGGAGCCAGAGACCCCTCACACACACACAGGAGCCAGAGACCCCTCACACACACACACACACACACACACACACACAGGAGCCAGAGACCCCTCACACACACACACAGGAGCCCGAGACCCCTCACACACAGGAGCCCGAGACCCCTCACACTCACATACAGGAGCCCGAGACCCCTCACACACACACAGGAGCCAGAGACCCCTCACACACACACAGGAGCCCGAGACCCCTCACACACACACACACACAGGAGCCAGAGACCCCTCACACACACACACAGGAGCCAGAGACCCCTCACACACACTCACACAGGAGCCCGAGACCCCTCACACACACACAGGAGCCAGAGACCCCTCACACACACACAGGAGCCAGAGACCCCTCACACACACACACACAGGAGCCAGAGACCCCTCACACACACACACACAGGAGCCAGAGACCCCTCACACACACACAGGAGCCCGAGACCCCTCACACACACACACACACACACACAGGAGCCCGAGACCCCTCACACACACACAGGAGCCCGAGACCCCTCACACACACACACAGGAGCCTGAGACCCCTCACACACACACACAGGAGCCAGAGACCCCTCACACACACACACAGGAGCCTGAGACCCCTCACACACACAGCAGCCCGAGACCCCTCACACACACACAGGAGCCCGAGACCCCTCTCACACACACACAGGAGCCCGAGACCCCTCACACACACACACACAGGAGCCCGAGACCCCTCACACACACACACACAGGAGCCCGAGACCCCTCACACACACACACAGGAGCCACGAGACCCCTCACACACACACAGGAGCCACGAGACCCCTCACACACACACAGGAGCCAGAGACCCCTCACACTCACACACACACACACACAGGAGCCCGAGACCCCTCACACACACACAGGAGCCCGAGACCCCTCACACACACGAGCCCGAGACCCCTCACACACACACACAGGAGCCCGAGACCCCTCACACACACACACAGGAGCCCGAGACCCCTCACACGCACACAGGAGCCCGAGACCCCTCACACACACACACACACACACAGGAGCCAGACACCCCTCACACACACACACACACACACACACAGGAGCCAGAGACCCCTCACACACACACACACACACAGGAGCCACGAGACCCCTCACACACACACACAGGAGCCCGAGACCCCTCACACACACACACACAGGAGCCAGAGACCCCTCACACACACACACACAGGAGCCCGAGACCCCTCACACACACACACAGGAGCCCGAGACCCCTCACACACACAGGAGCCCGAGACCCCTCACACACACACAGGAGCCCGAGACCCCTCACACACACACACAGGAGCCCGAGACCCCTCACACACACACAAACACACAGGAGCCACGAGACCCCTCACACACACACAGGAGCCATGAGACCCCTCACACACACACACAGGAGCCACGAGACCCCTCACACACACACACACACACACAGGAGCCACGAGACCCCTCACACACACACAGGAGCCACGAGACCCCTCACACACACACACAGGAGCCACGAGACCCCTCACACACACACACACAGGAGCCACGAGACCCCTCACACACACACACACAGGAGTCCGAGACCCCTCACACACACAGGAGCCCGAGACCCCTCACACACACACACAGGAGCCCGAGACCCCTCTCACACAGGAGCCCGAGCCCCCTCTCACACAGGAGCCCGAGACCCCTCACACACACACACAGGAGCCCGAGACCCCTCTCACACAGGAGCCCGAGACCCCTCTCACACAGGAGCCCGAAACCCCTCACACACACACACACACACACACACACGAGCCAGAGACCCCTCACACACTCACAGGAGCCCGAGACCCCTCACACACACACAGGAGCCCGAGACCCCTCACACACACACACAGGAGCCCGAGACCCCTCACACACACACACACACACACACACACAGGAGCCCGAGACCCCTCACACACACACACACAGGAGCCAGAGACCCCTCACACACACACAGGAGCCAGAGACCCCTCACACACAGGAGCCCGAGACCCCTCTCACACAGGAGCCAGAGACCCCTCACACACACACACAGGAGCCCGAGACCCCTCTCACACACACACAGGAGCCCGAGACCCCTCACACACACACACAGAAGCCCGAGACCCCTCACACACACACAGGAGCCAGAGACCCCTCACACACACACACAGGAGCCAGAGACCCCTCACACACACACACAGGAGCCAGAGACCCCTCACACACACACACAGGAGCCAGAGACCCCTCACACACACACAGGAGCCAGAGACCCCTCACACACACACACACACACAGGAGCCAGAGACCCCTCACACACACACACAGGAGCCAGAGACCCCTCACACACACGCACACACAGGAGCCAGAGACCCCTCACACACACACACACAGGAGCCAGAGACCCCTCACACACACACACACAGGAGCCAGAGACCCCTCACACACACACACACAGGAGCCCGAGACCCCTCCCACACACACACACACACACACACACACAGGAGCCCGAGACCCCTCACACACACACAGGAGCCCGAGACCCCTCACACACACACACAGGAGCCTGAGACCCCTCACACACACAGAAGCCCGAGACCCTTCACACACACACAGGAGCCAGAGACCCCTCACACACACAGCAGCCCGAGACCCCTCACACACACACAGGAGCCCGAGACCCCTCTCACACACACACAGGAGCCCGAGACCCCTCACACACACACACAGGAGCCCGAGACCCCTCACACACACACACAGGAGCCCGAGACCCCTCACACACACACACACACAGAAGCCCGAGACCCCTCACACACACACAGGAGCCCGAGACCCCTCACACACACACACAGGAGCCACGAGACCCCTCACACACACACACAGGAGCCACGAGACCCCTCACACACACACAGGAGCCACGAGACCCCTCACACACACACAGGAGCCAGAGACCCCTCACACACACACACAGGAGCCTGAGACCCCTCACACACACAGAAGCCCGAGACCCCTCACACACACACGAGCCCGAGACCCCTCACACACACACACACAGGAGCCCGAGACCCCTCACACACACACAGGAGCCCGAGACCCCTCACACGCACACAGGAGCCCGAGACCCCTCACACACACACACACAGGAGCCAGAGACCCCTCACACACACACACACACACACACACAGGAGCCAGAGACCCCTCACACACACACACACACACACAGGAGCCCGAGACCCCTCACACACACACACACAGGAGCCAGAGACCCCTCACACACACACACACACAGGAGCCCGAGACCCCTTACACACACACACAGGAGCCCGAGACCCCTCACACACACACAGGAGCCCGAGACCCCTCACACACACACACACACACACACACAGGAGCCACGAGACCCCTCACACACACACAGGAGCCACGAGACCCCTCACACACACACACAGGAGCCACGAGACCCCTCACACACACACACACAGGAGCCACGAGACCCCTCACACACACACAGGAGCCACGAGACCCCTCACACACACACACAGGAGCCACGAGACCCCTCACACACACACACACAGGAGCCACGAGACCCCTCACACACACACACACAGGAGCCCGAGACCCCTCACACACACAGGAGCCCGAGACCCCTCACACACACACACAGGAGCCCGAGACCCCTCACACACAGGAGCCCGAGACCCCTCTCACACAGTAGCCCGAGACCCCTCTCACACAGGAGCCCGAGACCCCTCACACACAGGAGCCCGAGACCCCTCTCACACAGGAGCCCGAGACCCCTCACACACAGGAGCCCGAGACCCCTCTCACACAGGAGCCCGAAACCCCTCACACACACACACACACTCACAGGAGCCCGAGACCCGTCACACACACACAGGAGCCCGAGACCCGTCACACACACACAGGAGCCCGAGACCCCTCACACACACACAGGAGCCCGAGACCCCTCTCACACAGGAGCCCGAGACCCCTCTCACACAGGAGCCCGAGACCCCTCTCACACAGGAGCCCGAAACCCCTCACACACACACACTCACAGGAGCCCGAGACCCCACACACACAGCAGCCCGAGACCCCTCACACACACACAGGAGCCCGAGACACCTCACACACACACAGGAGCCCGAGACCCCTCACACACACAGGAGCCCGAGACCCCTCACACACACACACAGGAGCCCGAGACCCCTCACACACACACACAGGAGCCCGAGACCCCTCACACACACACACACACACAGAAGCCCGAGACCCCTCACACACACACAGGAGCCCGAGACCCCTCACACACACACACAGGAGCCACGAGACCCCTCACACACACACAGGAGCCACGAGACCCCTCACACACACACAGGAGCCAGAGACCCCTCACACTCACACACACACACACAGGAGCCCGAGACCCCTCACACACACACAGGAGCCCGAGACCCCTCACACACACAGGAGCCCGAGACCCCTCACACACACAGGAGCCCGAGACCCCTCACACACACACACAGGAGCCCGAGACCCCACACACACAGCAGCCCGAGACCCCTCTCACACAGGAGCCCGAGACCCCTCACACACACACAGGAGCCTGAGACCCCTCACACACACACACAGGAGCCAGAGACCCCTCACACACACACACACAGGAGCCTGAGACCCCTCACACACACAGCAGCCCGAGACCCCTCACACACACACAGGAGCCCGAGACCCCTCTCACACACACACAGGAGCCCGAGACCCCTCACACACACACACACAGGAGCCCGAGACCCCTCACACACACACACACAGGAGCCCGAGACCCCTCACACACACACACAGGAGCCACGAGACCCCTCACACACACACAGGAGCCACGAGACCCCTCACACACACACAGGAGCCAGAGACCCCTCACACTCACACACACACACACACAGGAGCCCGAGACCCCTCACACACACACAGGAGCCCGAGACCCCTCACACACACGAGCCCGAGACCCCTCACACACACACACAGGAGCCCGAGACCCCTCACACACACACACAGGAGCCCGAGACCCCTCACACACACACAGGAGCCCGAGACCCCTCACACACACACACACACACACAGGAGCCAGACACCCCTCACACACACACACACACACACACACAGGAGCCAGAGACCCCTCACACACACACACACACACAGGAGCCACGAGACCCCTCACACACACACACAGGAGCCCGAGACCCCTCACACACACACACACAGGAGCCAGAGACCCCTCACACACACACACACAGGAGCCCGAGACCCCTCACACACACACACAGGAGCCCGAGACCCCTCACACACACAGGAGCCCGAGACCCCTCACACACACACAGGAGCCCGAGACCCCTCACACACACACACAGGAGCCCGAGACCCCTCACACACACACAAACACACAGGAGCCACGAGACCCCTCACACACACACAGGAGCCATGAGACCCCTCACACACACACACAGGAGCCACGAGACCCCTCACACACACACACACACACACAGGAGCCACGAGACCCCTCACACACACACAGGAGCCACGAGACCCCTCACACACACACACAGGAGCCACGAGACCCCTCACACACACACACACACAGGAGCCACGAGACCCCTCACACACACACACACAGGAGTCCGAGACCCCTCACACACACAGGAGCCCGAGACCCCTCACACACACACACAGGAGCCCGAGACCCCTCTCACACAGGAGCCCGAGCCCCCTCTCACACAGGAGCCCGAGACCCCTCACACACACACACAGGAGCCCGAGACCCCTCTCACACAGGAGCCCGAGACCCCTCTCACACAGGAGCCCGAAACCCCTCACACACACACACACACACACACACAGGAGCCAGAGACCCCTCACACACTCACAGGAGCCCGAGACCCCTCACACACACACAGGAGCCCGAGACCCCTCACACACACACACAGGAGCCCGAGACCCCTCACACACACACACACACACACACACACAGGAGCCCGAGACCCCTCACACACACACACACAGGAGCCAGAGACCCCTCACACACACACAGGAGCCAGAGACCCCTCACACACAGGAGCCCGAGACCCCTCTCACACAGGAGCCAGAGACCCCTCACACACACACACAGTAGGCCCGAGACCCCCTCTCACACACACACAGGAGCCAGAGACCCCTCACACACACACACAGAAGCCCGAGACCCCTCACACACACACAGGAGCCAGAGACCCCTCACACACACACACAGGAGCCAGAGACCCCTCACACACACACACAGGAGCCAGAGACCCCTCACACACACACACAGGAGCCAGAGACCCCTCACACACACACAGGAGCCAGAGACCCCCTCACACACACACACACCACACAGGAGCCAGAGACCCCTCACACACACACACAGGAGCCAGAGGACCCCTCACACACACGCACACACAGGAGCCGAGACCCCTCACACACACACACACAGGAGCCAGAGACCCCTCACACACACACACACAGGAGCCAGAGACCCCTCACACACACACACACCAGGAGCCCGAGACCCCTCCCACACACACACACACACACACACACACAGGAGCCCGAGACCCCTCGCACACACACAGGAGCCCGAGACCCCCTCACACACACACACAGGAGCCTGAGACCCCTCACACACACAGAAGCCCGAGACCCTTCACACACACACAGGAGCCAGAGACCCCTCACACACACAGCAGCCCGAGGACCCCTCACACACACACAGGAGCCCGAGACCCCTCTCACACACACACAGGAGCCCGAGACCCCTCACACACACACACAGGAGCCCGAGACCCCTCACACACACACACAGGAGCCCGAGACCCCTCACACACACACACACACAGAAGCCCGAGACCCCTCACACACACACAGGAGCCCGAGACCCCTCACACACACACACAGGAGCCACGAGACCCCTCACACACACACACAGAGCCACGAGACCCCTCACACACACACAGGAGCCACGAGACCCCTCACACACACACACAGGAGCCAGAGACCCCTCACACACACACACAGGAGCCTGAGACCCCTCACACACACAGAAGCCCGAGACCCCTCACACACACACGAGCCCGAGACCCCTCACACACACACACAGGAGCCCGAGACCCCTCACACACACACAGGAGCCCGAGACCCCTCACACGCACACAGGAGCCCGAGACCCCTCACACACACACACACAGGAGCCAGAGACCCCTCACGCACACACACACACACACACACAGGAGCCAGAGACCCCTCACACACACACACACACACACAGGAGCCCGAGACCCCCTCACACACACACACAGGAGCCAGAGACCCCTCACACACACACACACACAGGAGCCCGAGACCCCTCACACACACACACAGGAGGCCCGAGACCCCTCACACACACACAGGAGCCCGAGACCCCCTCACACAGCACACACACACACACACACAGGAGCCACGAGACCCCTCACACACACACAGGAAGCCACGAGACCCCTCACACACACACACAGGAGCCACGAGACCCCTCACACACACACACACAGGAGCCACGAGACCCCTCACACACACACAGGAGCCCGAGACCCCTCACTCACACAGGAGCACGATACCCCTCACACACACACACACAGGAGCCACGAGACCCCTCACACACACACACACAGGAGCCCGAGACCCCTCACTCACACAGGAGCCCGAAACCCCTCACACACACACACCCAGGAGCCCGAGACCCCTCACACACAGGAGCCCGAGACCCCTCTCCACAGTAGCCCGAGACCCCTCTCACACAGAGCCCGAGACCCCTCACACACAGGAGCCCGAGACCCCTCTCACACAGGAGCCCGAGACCCCTCACACACAGGAGCCCGAGACCCCTCATCACACAGGAGCCCGAAACCCCTCACACACACACACACACTCACAGGAGCCCGAGACCCGTCACACACACACAGGAGCCGAGACCCGTCACACACACACAGGATCCCGAGACCCCTCACACACACACAGGAGCCGAGACACCTCTCACACAGGAGCCCGAGACCCCTCTCACACAGGAGCCCGAGACCCTCTCACACAGGAGCCCGAAACCCCTCACACACACACACTCACAGGAGCCCGAGACCCCACACACACAGCAGCCCGAGACCCCTCACACACACACAGGAGCCCGAGACACCTCACACACACACAGGAGCCCGAGACCCCTCACACACACAGGAGCCCGAGACCCCTCACACACACACACAGGAGCCCGAGACCCCTCACACACACACAGGAGCCCGAGACCCCACACACACAGCAGCCCGAGACCCCTCTCACACAGGAGCCCGAGACCCCTCACACACACACAGGAGCCTGAGACCCCTCACACACACACAGGAGCCCGAGACCCCACACACACAGGAGCCCGAGACCCCTCACACACACACACAGGAGCCCGAGACCCCACACACACAGCAGCCCGAGACCCCTCTCACACAGGAGCCCGAGACCCCTCACACACACACACACACAGGAGCCCGAGACCCCTCACACACACACACACACAGGAGCCCGAGACCCCTCACACACACACACACAGGAGCCCGAGACCCCTCACACACACACACACACACACACAGGAGCCCGAGACCCCTCACACACACACACACAGGAGCCCGAGACCCCTCACACACACACACACACACACACACGAGCCCGAGACCCCTCACACACACACACACACACACAGGAGCCAGAGACCCCTCACACACACAGGAGCCTGAGATCCCTCACACACACACACACACAGGAGCCCGAGACCCCTCACACACTCACACAGGAGCCCGAGACCCCTCACACACACACACACACACACACACACACACTCACACAGGAGCCCGAGACCCCTCACACACACACACACACACACACTCACACAGGAGCCACGAGACCCCACACACACACACACACACACACACACACACACACACACACACACACACACACAGGAGCCCGCTCTCCCACATCTCTCTGTGGTGTTTCCCATCAGCTCCGGCAGAGGGCGCGCTCGTCATAAACTAAACCCCCGGAGTTTTCTCTACAGTCACGTGATCCGCCTCTTTATCTTCGGCAATCTCCGGAAACAGCCAAGCTTCCCAGCTGTAACTAATGAATGATCCGCATCTCTGCTGAATAACAGCGGGCACATCGGCCGATCAGTGTGCGGGCCCTGGAGACAGCGGGCACATCGGCCGATCAGTGTGCGGAGCCCTGGAGACAGCGGGCACATCGGCCGATCGGTCACACACTCGGCTCCGGGCGTCCTTACAGTCTTCGGGAGTTTCCGGCCGCGCTCGGGTGTTCGGCAGGAGTTTGGAGAAATCATGGCGTCCCCGTCCCGGCGGCTGCAGACAAAACCGGTGATCACGTGTCTGAAGAGCGTCCTGCTGATCTACACCTTCATCTTCTGGGTGAGGAGGCTGAGGGGGTCCCCGGGGAGGGTGGGGGGAGGCTGAGGGGGATGGGGATGGGGAGGGGGAGGCTGAGGGGGTCCCCCGGGGAGGGTGGGGGAGGCTGAGGGGAGGGGGAGGCTGAGGGGGTCCTTGGGGGAGGGGGAGGCTGAGGGGGTCCCCTGGGGGAGGGGGAGGGCTGAGGGGTCCCTGGGGGAGGGGAAGGGGGAGGGGAGGCTGAGGGGGGTCCTGGAGGAGGGGGAAGGTGGAGGGGGAGGCTTGAGGGGGTCCCTGGGGGAGGGGGAGGCTGATGGGGTCCCTGGGGGAGGGGAAGGGGGAGGGGGGAGGCTGAGGGGAGTCCCCTGGGGGGTGGGGGGTGGGGGGTGGGGGTTCCCGGGGGGAGGAGGTGGAGGCTGAAGGGGGTCCCCGGGGGGTGGGGGGTGGGGTTCCCGGGGGAAGGGGGGGGAGGCTGAGGGGGGTCCCGACCTGGGGGGAGGGGGGGTAAAGGGGGGGGGGTGAGGAGGGTCCCTGGGGGTGGGGAAGGGGGGGGGGTGAGGGGGTCCCTTGGGGGAGGGGGAAGGGGGAGGCTGAGGGGGTCCCCGGGGGGGGGGGGGGGGTTAAGGGGGGTCCCCGGGGGGGGTGGGTTAATGGGGGGGGGTGAGGGGGTCCCTGGGGAGGGGAGGGGAAGGGGGAGGCTGAGGGGGTCCCCGGGGGGGGGGGGTAAGGGGGGTCCCCGGGGGGGGGGGGTTGGTAAGGGGGGGGGTGAGGGGGGTCCCTGGGGAGGGGAGGGGAAGGGGGAGGCTGAGGGGTCCCCGGGGGATATAACAATAGGATAGATAGTATTGTAAGATAAGATGGCTGCCGGGGAGCCCACGTAGACAACCTTCCCCGGGTTGCGCTCCGTCCTGGACGCACTCCTCACCTCAGGATATTGGAAGGGGACGTGTCTGAGGGAATCAGGAACTGTCAGGAAGATGCAAACTAATATGGAGGAAATGTGAGAAGGAACAGTGAGGTGTAAAATATGGCAGCAATCTCGCAGGGTTTACAGAGCGTCTGGTGCCCACCGAGTGTTACAGAGCGTCTGGTGCCACCGGGTTACAGAGCGTCTGGTGCCACCGGGGTTACAGAGCGTCTGGTGCCACCGGTGGGGTTACAGAGCGTCTGGTGGCCACCGGGTGACAGAGCGTCTGGTGCCACCGGGTGACAGAGCGTCTGGTGCCACCGGTGCAGAGCGTCTGGTGCCACCGGTTGACAGAGCGTCTGGTGCCACACGGGTGACAGAGCGTCTGGTGCCACCGGGTGACAGAGCGTCTGGTGCCACCGGGTGACAGAGCGTCTGGTGCACCGGGGACAGAGCGTCTGGTGCCACCGGGTGACAGAGCGTCTGGTGCCACCGGGTGACAGAGCGTCTGGTGCCACCGGTGACAGAGCGTCTGGTGCCACCGGGTGACAGAGCGTCTGGTGCCACCGGGTGACAGAGCGTCTGGTGCCACCGGGTTACAGAGCGTCTGGTGCCACCGGGTTACAGAGCGTCTGGTGCCACCAGGTGACAGAGCGTCTGTGCACCGGGTGACAGAGCGTCTGGTGCCACAGAGCGTCCAGTGCCTCACTTTGTAATATCTACAGAGCAGGTGTTTGCCGTGTGTACGCTGGGAGGAGTATATACGGTAAGCCCTGCACCTGTGGGTTGCTGTTGTACTTTTGTATTTTTGTCTGTACTTAAGCCACAAGCAGCGTGCACACACTGCAGTGTGCCCGAGACCCCTCACACATGTGCTGCCATCTTTTCACACAGCTGTGATGGCTATAAGCAGCGCCCGTACACACAGGATGAGACGCTCACACATCAGATGGAGAGCCCTCTCCCTAATCCTGATATACACACCAGTCAGCACCACTTCTGCTCAGTGGCATCTGAGGTACTCTGACAGGCCCGAGACAAAAACACACAACAAGGAGCCCGAACCCCACACACACAGGTGCAGGAGCTTACCGTAGATTCCTCACACACACACACACAGGAGCCGACACCTGCTCACACACACACACAACAAATTTAAATATAATTTTTTTTACAAAAGTGAGACCCCTACAAACACACACACACACACACAGGAGCCCGTATTGTGTCACACACACACACACAGGAGCCAGAGACCCCTCACACACACAGGAAGCCCTGAGATCCCCAAACACACACACACGAGGAGCCCGAGACCCCTCACACACTCACACAGGAGCCCGAGACCCCTCACACACACACAACCACACACACACACACACACTCACACAGGAGCCCGAGACCCCTCACACACACCACACACACACACACACACACAGGAGCCACGAGACCCCACACACACACACACAACACACACACACACACACACCACACACACACACACACACAGGAGCCCGCTCTCCCACATCTCTCTGTGGTGTTTCCCATCAGCTCCGGCAGAGGGCGCGCCTCGTCATAAACTAAACCCCCGGAGTTTTCTCTACAGTCCACGTGATCCGCCTCTTTATCTTCGGCAATCTCCGGAAACAGCCAAGCTTCCCAGCTGTAACTAATGAATGATCCGCATCTCTGCTGAAATAACAGCGGGCACATCGGCCGATCAGTGTGCGGGCCCTGGAGACAGCGGGCACATCGGCCGATCAGTGTGCGGAGCCCTGGAGACAGCGGGCACATCGGCCGATCGGTCACACACTCGGCTCCGGGCGTCCTTACAGTCTTCGGGAGTTTCCGGCCGCGCTCGGGTGTTCGGCAGGAGTTTGGAGAAATCATGGCGTCCCCGTCCCGGCGGCTGCAGACAAAACCGGTGATCACGTGTCTGAAGAGCGTCCTGCTGATCTACACCTTCATCTTCTGGGTGAGGAGGCTGAGGGGGTCCCCGGGGAGGGTGGGGGGAGGCTGAGGGGGATGGGGATGGGGAGGGGGAGGCTGAGGGGGTCCCCGGGGAGGGTGGGGGGAGGCTGAGGGGGAGGGGGAGGCTGAGGGGGTCCTTGGGGGAGGGGGAGGCTGAGGGGGTCCCTGGGGGAGGGGGAGGCTGAGGGGGTCCCTGGGGGAGGGGAAGGGGGAGGGGGAGGCTGAGGGGGTCCCTGGAGGAGGGGAAGGGGGAGGGGAGGCTGAGGGGGTCCCTGGGGGAGGGGGAGGCTGAGGGGGTCCTGGGGGGAGGGGAAGGGGGAGGGGGAGCTGAGGGGGTCCCTGGGGGGTGGGGGGTGGGGGGTGGGGGTTCCCGGGGGAGGGGGGGGAGGCTGAGGGGGTCCCCGGGGGGTGGGGGGTGGGGGTTCCCGGGGGAGGGGGGGGAGGCTGAGGGGGTCCCTGGGGGAGGGGGGGTAAGGGGGGGGGGTGAGGGGGTCCCTGGGGGTGGGGAAGGGGGGGGGTGAGGGGGGTCCCTGGGGGAGGGGAAGGGGGAGGCTGAGGGGGTCCCCGGGGGGGGGGGGGGGTAAGGGGGGTCCCCGGGGGGGGGGGTAAGGGGGGGGGTGAGGGGGTCCTGGGGGAGGGGGAGGGGAAGGGGGAGGCTGAGGGGGTCCCCGGGGGGGGGGGGTAAGGGGGGTCCCCGGGGGGGGGGGGGTAAGGGGGGGGGTGAGGGGGTCCCTGGGGGAGGGAGGGGAAGGGGGAGGCTGAGGGGGTCCCCGGGGGATATAACAATAGGATAGATAGTATTGTAAGATAAGATGGCTGCCGGCGGAGCCCACGTAGACAACCTTCCCCGGGTGCGCTCCGTCCTGACGCACTCCTCACCTCAGGATATTGGAAGGGGACGTGTCTGAGGGATCAGGACTGTCAGGAAGATGCAAACTAATATGGAGGAAATGTGAGAAGGAACAGTGAGGTGTAAAATATGGCAGCAATCTCGCAGGGTTACAGAGCGTCTGGTGCCACCGGGTTACAGAGCGTCTGGTGCCACCGGGTTACAGAGCGTCTGGTGCCACCGGGTTACAGAGCGTCTGGTGCCACCGGGTTACAGAGCGTCTGGTGCCACCGGGTGACAGAGCGTCTGGTGCCACCGGGTGACAGAGCGTCTGGTGCCACCGGGTGACAGAGCGTCTGGTGCCACCGGGTGACAGAGCGTCTGGTGCCACCGGGTGACAGAGCGTCTGGTGCCACCGGGTGACAGAGCGTCTGGTGCCACCGGGTGACAGAGCGTCTGGTGCCACCGGGTGACAGAGCGTCTGGTGCCACCGGGTGACAGAGCGTCTGGTGCCACCGGGTGACAGAGCGTCTGGTGCCACCGGGTGACAGAGCGTCTGGTGCCACCGGGTGACAGAGCGTCTGGTGCCACCGGGTGACAGAGCGTCTGGTGCCACCGGGTTACAGAGCGTCTGGTGCCACCGGGTTACAGAGCGTCTGGTGCCACCGGGTGACAGAGCGTCTGGTGCCACCGGGTGACAGAGCGTCTGGTGCCACAGAGCGTCCAGTGCCTCACTTTGTAATATCTACAGAGCAGGTGTTTGCCGTGTGTACGCTGGGAGGAGTATATACGGTAAGCCCCTGCACCTGTGGGTTGCTGTTGTACTTTTTGTATTTTTGTCTGTACTTAAGCCACAAGCAGCGTGCAATCTGCAGTGTGAAGAGAGTCATAGATGTGCTGCCATCTTTTCTTTTTAGCTGTGATGGCTATAAGCAGCGCCCCGTATATACAGGATGTCTCGCTCTGGATCTGATGGAGAGCTCTCTCCCTAATCCTGTATATATGGGACCAGTCAGCACCACTTCTGCTCAGTGGCATCTGGTGGTACTCTGACAGGCATAGGCAAAAAACAAAAAGGTGCAACAGCAACCCACAGGTGCAGGGGCTTACCGTATATATTCCTCCCAGCGTACACATGGTTAACACCTGCTCTGTAGATATTAAAAATTTAAATATAATTTTTTTTTAGAAAAGTGAGAATCTTAGCAAACTATTTGATCAAACAGAGTGTATTGTGTCACCAACGTTACCGAGTGTACCGTGTCACCAACGTTACCGAGTGTACCGTGTCACCAACGTTACCGAGTGTACCGTGTCACCAACGTTACCGAGTGTACCGTGTCACCAACGTTACCGAGTGTACCGTGTCACCAACGTTACCGGGGGTACCGTGTCACCAACGTTACCGGGGGTACCGTGTCACCAACGTTACCGGGGGTACCGTGTCACCAACGTTACCGGGGGTACCGTGTCACCAACGTTACCGCGTTTGTTTTGTCTGTACTTAAGCCACAAGCAGCGTGCAACCTGCAGTGTGAACAGAGTCATAGATGTGCTGCCAAAATTTCCCCTTTTTTTTCTGTTGTATCTGGAGGGGTGTGGCTACCTCCCGTTGTATCTGGAGGGGTGGGGCTACCTCCCGTTGTATCTGGAGGGGTGGGGCTACCTCCTGTTGGCCTGCACTCCACCCATGTCCCAAGGCTGCTATAAAGAGATCATTTGTCTCCTATCTGCCCAGTTGCAGCTGCTTCCGCCCAGGAGAGGCCATTGCTGGTGTGAGGATGCTGGAGTAGGGACCGTGTCTCTGAGGACGCTTAACGTGGCGACATGGTACACTCTGTTTCATCAAATAGTTTGCTAAGATCCTCACTTTTCTAAAAAAAAAAAATGAACAGTCCGCTGTGTGTCCTGGCAGACGGGTCGGGAGAGGTGTGAACAGTCCGCTGTGTGTCCTGGCAGACGGGTCGGGAGAGGTGTGAACAGTCCGCTGTGTGTCCCCGCAGACGGGTCGGGAGAGGTGTGAACAGTCCGCTGTGTGTCCTGGCAGACGGGTCGGGAGAGGTGTGAACAGTCCGCTGTGTGTCCTGGCAGACGGGTCGGGAGAGGTGTGAACAGTCCGCTGTGTGTCCTGGCAGACGGATCGGGAGAGGTGTGAACAGTCCGCTGTGTGTCCTGGCAGACGGGTCGGGAGAGGTGTGAACAGTCCGCTGTGTGTCCTGGCAGACGGGTCGGGAGAGGTGTGAACAGTCCGCTGTGTGTCTTGGCAGACGGGTCGGGAGAGGTGTGAACAGTCCGCTGTGTGTCCTGTCAGACGGGTCGGGAGAGGTGTGAACAGTCCGCTGTGTGTCCTGTCAGACGGGTCGGGAGAGGTGTGAACAGTCCGCTGTGTGTCCTGGCAGACGGGTCGGGAGAGGTGTGAACAGTCCGCTGTGTGTCCTGGCAGAAGGGGCCGGTTTAGTCGTGGTGTGTAGTAGTTTTTGCCGTGGTAGTGTTGGGTTGTTATGTGTGTGCATGCTGTATGGGTTGTTATGTGTGTGCATGCTGTATGGGTTGTTATGTGTGTGCATGCTGTATGGGACGTTGTATGGGTTGTTATGTGTGTGCATGCTGTATGGGACGTTGTATGGGTTGTTATGTGTGTGCATGCTGTATGGGACGTTGTATGGGTTGTTATGTGTGTGCATGCTGTATGGGACGTTGTATGGGTTGTTATGTGTGTGCATGCTGTATGGGACGTTGTATGGGTTGTTATGTGTGTGCATGCTGTATGGGACGTTGTATGGGTTGTTATGTGTGTGCATGCTGTATGGGACGTTGTATGGGTTGTTATGTGTGTGCATGCTGTATGGGACGTTGTATGGGTTGTTATGTGTGTGCATGCTGTATGGGACGTTGTATGGGTTGTTATGTGTGTGCATGCTGTATGGGACGTTGTATCGGTTGTTGTGTGTGCATGCTGTATGGGACGTTGTATCACAGCCCCAGGATATACGTATGTGGGGGTCCTGTGTATGTATTGGTACCTGACCTCTGCCCTCTCTTCTCTCCCTGTGCTCGGCCATCTTGGATGGAGCCCTCTGGTAAGTGATGTCCTCTCTCTGCATGCTGTGTATGTAATGGCCGTGTACTGCAGGCCGGGATCAGCAGGGGTAACAACCTGCTGTGTGTGTAATGGCCGTGTGCTGCAGGCCGGGATCAGCAGGGGTAAGAACCTGCTGTGTGTGTAATGGCCGTGTGCTGCAGGCCGGGATCAGCAGGGTAACAACCTGCTGTGTGTGTAATGGCCGTGTGCTGCAGGCCGGGATCAGCAGGGGTAACAACCTGCTGTGTGTGTAATGGCCGTGTGCTGCAGGCCGGGATCAGCAGGGGTAACAACCTGCTGTGTGTGTAATGGCCGTGTGCTGCAGGCCGGGATCAGCAGGGGTAACAACCTGCTGTGTGTGTAATGGCCGTGTGCTGCAGGCCGGGATCAGCAGGGGTAACAACCTGCTGTGTGTGTAATGGCCGTGTGCTGCAGGCCGGGATCAGCAGGGGTAATAACCTGCTGTGTATGTAATGGCCGTGTGCTGCAGGCCGGGATCAGCAGGGGTAATAACCTGCTGTGTATGTAATGGCCGTGTGCTGCAGGCCGGGATCAGCAGGGGTAACAACCTGAGTTCTGAGGGGCACTATAATTATAAAAGGGGCAAGTCCAAGTGCTGAGGGGCGCTATTACTATATGGGGGATTAGGTCTGAGTGCTGAAGGGCGCTATTACCATATGGGGCTGTCAGTTCTGAGTACTGAGGGGCGCTACTACTATATGGGGTGGTCAGGTCCGAGTACTGAGGAGCACTCTTACCATATGGGGCTGTCAGGTCTGAGTACTGAGGGGCGCTACTACTATATGGGGTGGTCAGGTCTGAGTACTGAGGAGCACTCTTACTATAGTCAGGTCTGAGTACTGAGGGGCGCTACTACTATATGGGGTGGTCGGGGCCGAGTACTGAGGGGCGCTATTACTATATGGGGCTGTCAGGTCTGAGTTCTGAGGAGCGCTCTTACTATATGGGGCTGTCAGGTCTGAGTACTGAGGGGCGCTACTACTATATGGGGTGGTCAGGGCCGAGTACTGAGGAGCGCTCTTACTATATGGGGTGGTCAGGGCCGAATACTGAGGGGCGCTATTACTATATGGGGTGGTCAGGACCGAGTACTGAGGGGCGCTATTACTATATGGGGCTGTCAGGCCTGAGTACTGAGGGGCGCTACTACTATATGGGGTGGTCAGGGCCGAATACTGAGGGGCGCTATTACTATATGGGGCTGTCAGGTCTGAGTACTGAGGGGCGCTATTACTATATGGGGCTGTCAGGCCTGAGTACTGAGGGGCGCTACTACTATATGGGGTGGTCAGGGCCGAATACTGAGGGGCGCTATTACTATATGGGGCTGTCAGGTCTGAGTACTGAGGGGCGCTACTACTATATGGGGCTGTCAGGTCTGAGTACTGAGGGGCGCTACTACTATATGGGGTGGTCAGGTCTGAGTACTGAGGGGCGCTACTACTATATGGGGCTGTCAGGTCTGAGTACTGAGGGGCGCTACTACTATATGGGGTGGTCAGGGCCGAGTACTGAGGGGCGCTAATACTATATGGGGTGGTCAGGGCCGAGTACTGAGGGGCGCTATTACTATATGGGGTGCTCATACATCACCCCTCCCCCTGAGAGCTGCAGCTTATAATACCGGCTGATATAACGGTTTCCTTCTCTCCTCAGATCACCGGCGTTATCCTGCTGACCGTCGGTGTTTGGGGGAAGGTCGGTCTTGACGTTTACTTCTCACTGCTGAATGAAAATGCCACCAACGTTCCGTACGTCCTCATCGGCACCGGAGCCGTCATCATCCTCCTCGGCACCTTCGGCTGCTTTGCCACGTGCCGGGCGAACCCCTGGATGCTGAAACTGGTGAGAAAATACAATTGTGCCGAATTTAGAGGGGACGCAATAAAGGCGGGGGGGGGGGGCGGGACTCAATTTATACTACATGTAGTCAGATTTACACCATGTTGTAACCCCGCCCCTCCTGTGTCCTCACTATGCCATGTAACCCCGCCCCTCTGTGTCCTCACTATGCCATGTAACCCCGCCCCCTCGTGTGTTTCCTCAGTATGCCATGTAACCCCGCCCCCTCCTGTGTGTTTCCTCAGTATGCCATGTAACCCCGCCCCCTCCTGTGTGTTTCCTCAGTATGCCATGTAACCCCGCCCCCTCTGTTTCCTCAGTATGCCATGTAACCCCGCCCCTCTGTTTCCTCAGTATGCCATGTAACCCCGCCCCCTCTGTTTCCTCAGTATGCCATGTAACCCCGCCCCTCTGTTTCCTCAGTATGCCATGTAACCCCGCCCCCTCTGTTTCCTCAGTATGCCATGTAACCCCGCCCCTCTGTTTCCTCAGTATGCCATGTAACCCCGCCCCCTCTGTTTCCTCAGTATGCCATGTAACCCCGCCCCTCTGTTTCCTCAGTATGCCATGTAACCCCGCCTCCTCTGTTTCCTCAGTATGCCATGTAACCCCGCCCCCTCTGTTTCCTCAGTATGCCATGTAACCCCGCCCCTCTGTTTCCTCAGTATGCCATGTAACCCCGCCCCTCTGTGTTTCCTCAGTATGCCATGTAACCCCGCCCCTCTGTGTTTCCTCAGTATGCCATGTAACCCCGCCTCCTGTTTCCTCAGTATGGCATGTAACCCCGCCCCCTCTGTTTCCTCAGTATGCCATGTAACCCCGCCCCTCTGTTTCCTCAGTATGCCATGTAACCCCGCCCCTCTGTTTCCTCAGTATGCCATGTAACCCCGCCTCCTCTGTTTCCTCAGTATGCCATGTAACCCTGCCCCCTCCTGTGTGTTTCCTCAGTATGCCATGTAACCCCGCCCCCCTCCTGTGTGTTTCCTCAGTATGCCATATAGCCCCGCCCCCTCCTGTGTTTCCTCAGTATGCCATGTAACCCTGCCCCCTCCTGTGTTTCCTCAGTATGCCATGTAACCCCGCCCCTCTGTTTCCTCAGTATGCCATGTAACCCCGCCTCCTCTGTTTCCTCAGTATGCCATGTAACCCTGCCCCCTCCTGTGTGTTTCCTCAGTATGCCATGTAACCCCGCCCCCTCCTGTGTGTTTCCTCAGTATGCCATATAGCCCCGCCCCCTCCTGTGTTTCCTCAGTATGCCATGTAACCCTGCCCCCTCCTGTGTTTCCTCAGTATGCCATGTAACCCCGCCCCCTCCTGTGTGTTTCCTCAGTACGCCATGTTCCTGTCCCTCATCTTCCTGATTGAGCTGATTGCTGCCATAGTTGGTTTGGTCTTCAGACACGAGGTGAGATGTGACACAGCGGGGGCGGTTTAGTAGGGGGGTGGGGGGTGGTACCACTTGGATGGTGGCGGTTTATTGGGGGGGGGGGGGGGTTGTATCGCTTGGGAGTTATTGCTCGGATGTTGGCGGTGTAGTGGGGGGTGGTATCGCTCTGAGGTTGGCGGTGTAGTGGGGTGGTGGTATCGCTCTGATGTTGGCGGTGTAGTGGGGGGGTGGTATCGCTCTGATGTTGGCGGTGTAGTGGGGGCGGTGGTATCGCTCTGATGTTGGCAGTGTAGTGGGGGCGGTGGTATCGCTCTGATGTTGGCAGTGTAGTGGGGGCGGTGGTATCGCTCTGATGTTGGCGGTGTAGTGGGGGCGGTGGTATCGCTCAGATGTTGGCGGTGTAGTGGGGGTGGTGGTATCGCTCTGATGTTGGCGGTGTAGTGGGGGGGTGGTATCGCTCTGATGTTGGCGGTGTAGTGTGTGGGGGGGGGGGGTAGTATGGTTCCGCTGTTGGCGGTGTAGAGTGGGGGGTGGTATTGCTCGGATGGTGGGGTGGGGGTGGTATCGTTCCAGTGTTCGTGGTGTAGTGGGGGGGTAACGCTCCGGTGTTGGCGGTGTAGTGGGGCAGGGGAGGTATTGCTCGGATGTTGGCGGTGTAGTGGTGGAGGGGAGGTATTGCTCGGATGTTGGCGGTGTAGTGTGGGGGGGTATCGCTCTGATGTTGGCGGTGTAGTGGGGTGGTGGTATCGCTCTGATGTTGGCGGTGTAGTGGGTTGGCGGTGTAGTGGGGTGGTGGTATCGCTCTGATGTTGGCGTGTAGTGGGGTGGTGGTATCGCTCTGATGTTGGCGGTGTAGTGGGGTGGTGGTATTGCTCGGATGTTGGCAGTATAGTGGGGGGTGGTATCGTTCCGGTGTTGGCGGTGTAGTGTGGGGGGTGGTATTGCTCGGATGTTGGCGGTGTAGTGGGGGAGGGGAGGTATTGCTCGGATGTTGGCGGTGTAGTGTGTGTGTGGGGGGGGGGGGGGGGGGGGGTTCGGTATCGTTCCGATGTGGGGGGTGGTGGTATCGCTCGGATGTTGGCGGTGTAGTGGGGGGGTGGTATTGCTCGGATGTTGGCGGTGTAGTGGGGGGGTATTGCTCCGGTGTTGGCTGTGTAGTGGGGAAGGGGGGGGGGCAGGTAACGCTCCGGTGTTGGCGGTGTAGTTGGGGGGTGGGGGGGGTGGTGGTATCGCTCAGATGTTGGCGGTTTAGTGGGGGGGGCAGTGGTATCGCTAAGATGTTGGCGGTTTAGTGGGGGGGTGGTATCGCTCAGATGTTGGTGGTGTAGTGTGGGGGGGGTGGTGTTGCTCGAATGTTGGCGGTGTAGTGGGGGGGGGGGTAGGCAACGCTCCGGTGTTGGCGGTGTAGTGGGGGGGTGGTATCGCTTAGATGTTGGCGGTGTAGTGGGGGGGGGGGGTGGTATCGTTCCGGTGTGGGGGGTGGTGGTATCGTTCCGGTGTTGACGGTGTAGTGGAGGGTGGGTGGTATCGTTCTGGTGTTGGCCGTTGCGGTGGGGGGGGGTGGTATCGTTCCGGTGTTGGCGGTGTAGTGGGGGGGGGGGGTATCGTTCCAGTGTTGGCGCTGTGGTGACTGTTCGGTCCCTCATGGGTTTATCTCTCCTCAGATTAAGGACAGCTTTGAGCGCGGATACCTCCAGGCCCTGAGCCAGTATAACTCCACCGGGGACGCCAGGAGTCAGGCGCTGGACACCATCCAGAAGACGGTGAGAGATGTGCGGCCCCGCCCCCGCCCTCTGTAGCCACGCCCCCCGCAGTTCTGTATAATGGGACAGACATCTGATAATGGCGCGGAATCCTGGGAGTCATATCCTCCTGGCTGTCTCTCATGGTCTCTCTCTCTCTCCTCCTCCTGGCTGTCTCTCATGGTCTCTCTCTCTCTCTCTCTCCTCCTCCTGGCTGTCTCTCATGGTCTCTCTCTCTCTCTCTCTCCTCCTCCTGGCTGTCTCTCATGGTCTCTCTCTCTCTCTCTCTCTCTCTCCTCCTCCTGGCTGTCTCTCATGGTCTCTCTCTCTCTCCTCCTCCTGGCTGTCTCTCATGGTCTCTCTCTCTCTCCTCCTCCTGGCTGTCTCTCATGGTCTCTCTTTCTCTCTTTCTCTTTCTCTCCTCCTCCTCCTGGCTGTCTCTCACAGTCTGGCTGTCTCTCTCCTCCTCCTCCTCCTGGCTGTCTCTCTCCTCCTCCTCCTCCTGGCTGTCTCTCACAGTCTGGCTGTCTCTCTCCTCCTCCTCCTCCTCCTGGCTGTCTCTCACGGTCTGGCTGTCTCTCTCCTCCTCCTCCCGGCTGTCTCTCACGGTCTGGCTGTCTCTCCTCCTCCTCCTCCTCCTGGCTGTCTCTCACAGTCTGGCTGTCTCTCTCCTCCTCCTGGCTGTCTCTCACAGTCTGGCTGTCTCTCCTCCTCCTGGCTGTCTCTCACAGTCTGGCTGTCTCTCTCCTCCTCCTCCTCCTGGCTGTCTCTCACAGTCTCCTCCTCCTGGCTGTCTCTCACAGTCTGGCTGTCTCTCTCCTCCTCCTCCCGGCTGTCTCTCACAGTCTGGCTGTCTCTCTCCTCCTCCTGGCTGTCTCTCACAGTCTGGCTGTCTCTCTCCTCCTCCTCCTCCTGGCTGTCTCTCACAGTCTGGCTGTCTCTCTCCTCCTCCTCCTCCTGGCTGTCTCTCACAGTCTCCTCCTCCGGGCTGTCTCTCACAGTCTGGCTGTCTCTCTCCTCCTCTTCCTCCTGGCAGTCTCTCTCCTCCTCTTCCTCCTGGCAGTCTCTCTCCTCCTCTTCCTCCTGGCAGTCTCTCTCCTCCTCTTCCTCTTGGCTGTCTCTCTCCTCCTCCTCCTCCTCCTCCTCCTGGCTGTCTCTCACAGTCTCCTCCTCCTGGCTGTCTCTCACAGTCTGGCTGTCTCTCTCCTCCTCCTCCTCCTCCTCCTCCTGGCTGTCTCTCACAGTCTGGCTGTCTCTCTCCTCCTCCTCCTCCTGGCTGTCTCTCACAGTCTGGCTGTCTCTCTCCTCCTCCTCCTCCTCCTCCTGGCTGTCTCTCACAGTCTGGCTGTCTCTCCTCCTCCTGGCTGTCTCTCACAGTCTGGCTGTCTCTCTCCTCCTCCTCCTCCTGGCTGTCTCTCACAGTCTCCTCCTCCTGGCTGTCTCTCACGGTCTGGCTGTCTCTCTCCTCCTCCTCCTGGCTGTCTCTCCTCCTCCTCCTCCTCCTGGCTGTCTCTCACGGTCTCCTCCTCCTGGCTGTCTCTCACGGTCTGGCTGTCTCTCTCCTCCTCCTCCTGGCTGTCTCTCACGGTCTGGCTGTCTCTCTCCTCCTCCTCCTGGCTGTCTCTCACGGTCTGGCTGTCTCTCCTCCTCCTCCTCCTGGCTGTCTCTCACGGTCTGGCTGTCTCTCCTCCTCCTCCTGGCTGTCTCTCACGGTCTGGCTGTCTCTCCTCCTCCTCCTCCTCCTGGCTGTCTCTCACGGTCTGGCTGTCTCTCCTCCTCCTCCTCCTCCTGGCTGTCTCTCACGGTCTGGCTGTCTCTCTCCTCCTCCTCCTGGCTGTCTCTCACGGTCTGGCTGTCTCTCTCCTCCTCCTCCTGGCTGTCTCTCACGGTCTGGCTGTCTCTCCTCCTCCTCCTGGCTGTCTCTCACGGTCTGGCTGTCTCTCCTCCTCCTCCTCCTCCTGGCTGTCTCTCACGGTCTGGCTGTCTCTCTCCTCCTCCTCCTCCTGGCTGTCTCTCACGGTCTGGCTGTCTCTCTCCTCCTCCTCCTCCTGGCTGTCTCTCACGGTCTGGCTGTCTCTCCTCCTCCTCCTCCTCCTGGCTGTCTCTCACGGTCTGGCTGTCTCTCCTCCTCCTCCTGGCTGTCTCTCACGGTCTGGCTGTCTCTCCTCCTCCTCCTCCTCCTCCTGGCTGTCTCTCACGGTCTGGCTGTCTCTCCTCCTCCTCCTCCTCCTGGCTGACTCTCACGGTCTGGCTGTCTCTCTCCTCCTCCTCCTGGCTGTCTCTCACGGTCTGGCTGTCTCTCACGGTCTCCTCCTCCTGGCTGTCTTTCACAGTCTGGCTGTCTCTCTCCTCCTCCTCCTCCTGGCTGTCTCTCACAGTCTCCTCCTCCTGGCTGTCTCTCACAGTCTGGCTGTCTCTCTCCTCCTCTTCCTCCTGGCAGTCTCTCTCCTCCTCTTCCTCCTGGCTGTCTCTCTCCTCCTCCTCCTGGCTGTCTCTCACAGTCTGGCTGTCTCTCCTCCTCCTCCTCCTCCTGGCTGTCTCTCACAGTCTGGCTGTCTCTCACAGTCTCCTCCTCCTGGCTGTCTCTCACGGTCTGGCTGTCTCTCTCCTCCTCCTCCTCCTGGCTGTCTCTCACGGTCTGGCTGTCTCTCTCCTCCTCCTCCTCCTCCTGGCTGTCTCTCACGGTCTGGCTGTCTCTCTCCTCCTCCTCCTCCTCCTCCTGGCTGTCTCTCACGGTCTGGCTGTCTCTCTCCTCCTCCTCCTGGCTGTCTCTCACGGTCTGGCTGTCTCTCCTCCTCCTCCTCCTCCTCCTGGCTGTCTCTCACGGTCTGGCTGTCTCTCTCCTCCTCCTCCTCCTGGCTGTCTCTCACAGTCTCCTCCTCCTGGCTGTCTCTCACAGTCTAGCTGTCTCTCTCCTCCTCTTCCTCCTGGCTGTCTCTCTCCTCCTCCTCCTCCTGGCTGTCTCTCACAGTCTGGCTGTCTCTCCTCCTCCTCCTGGCTGTCTCTCACAGTCTGGCTGTCTCTCACAGTCTCCTCCTCCTGGCTGTCTCTCACGGTCTGGCTGTCTCTCTCCTCCTCCTCCTCCTGGCTGTCTCTCACAGTCTGGCTGTCTCTCTCCTTCTGGCTGTCTCTCACAGTCTGGCTGTCTCTCTCCTCCTCCTCCTCCTGGCTGTCTCTCACAGTCTCCTCCTCCTGGCTGTCTCTCACAGTCTGGCTGTCTCTCTCCTCCTCCTCCTCCTGGCTGTCTCTCACAGTCTGGCTGTCTCTCTCCTCCTCCTCCTCCTGGCTGTCTCTCACAGTCTCCTCCTCCCGGCTGTCTCTCACGGTCTGGCTGTCTCTCCTCCTCCTCCTGGCTGTCTCTCACGGTCTGGCTGTCTCTCTCCTCCTCCTCCTCCTGGCTGTCTCTCTCTCCTCCTCCTCCTCCTCCTCCTCCTCCTCCTCCTGGCTGTCTCTCACGGTCTGGCTGTCTCTCTCCTCCTCCTCCTCCTCCTGGCTGTCTCTCACGGTCTGGCTGTCTCTCAGAGTCTCCTCCTCCTGGCTGTCTCTCACGGTCTGGCTGTCTCTCTCCTTAGCTGCGATGCTGTGGGGTGAGATCCTACACGGACTGGGGGCGGAGCTCCTACTACCAGAGCAGCGGGATCCCACAGAGCTGCTGCCGCCTGCCGGGGAACTGCACCCAGGAGTCCATGAAGAACATGGAGAAGGCCAGGAGCGTGGTGTTCCCCGACGTAAGTCCCTGCTCCGGGACCGGAGGGAGGTGGAAGGGATCCAGGGCTTCCCCGCACTGTAACCGGAGCATGAACGTCCGCCTGCAGGATGCCCAGACGCCCGCTGTGCCACAAGCCGCTGCCAGACACACACACACACACACACAGTGTCACTGTCAGGACTCAGCTGCCGCTGCCAGACACACACACACACACACACACACACACACACACACACACACAGCGTCACTGTCAGGACTCAGCTGCCGCTGCCAGACACACACACACACACACAGTGTCACTGTCAGGACCCAGCTGCCGCTGCCAGACACACGCACACGCGCACACACACGCACACACACACACAGCGTCACTGTCAGGACCCAGCTGCCAGACACACACACACACACACAGCGTCACTGTCAGGACCCAGCTGCCAGACACACACACACACACACAGCGTCACTGTCAGGACCCAGCTGCCGCTGCCAGACACACACACACGCACACACAGTGTCACTGTCAGGACCCAGCTGCCGCTGCCAGACACACACACACACACACACAGTGTCACTGTCAGGACCCAGCTGCCGCTGCCAGACACACACACACACACACACACACACAGTGTCACTGTCAGGACCCAGCTGCCGCTGCCAGACACACACACACACACACACACACAGTACTTTGCCACCGCCCTGTCCGTTACATTATTAGGGGGACAGGGAACCCCAAAGTATTCTCCTTAAGCAGACAGGCCCACATTGGAGTAGCCCCCGGTAGTACTTGCACACCACACATGGAGTCTTCAAGGAGCTGACTCGGTTCGTTTTAAAGGGAGAGTCAAGCAAAAAAGAATTTTCAAATCTACCGGTGTCCGAAAGTCCTACAGATTTGTAATTTACTTCCATATAAAAGTCTCCAGTCTTCCTGTACTTATCCATATCAGACGCTATATACCCCGGCCTCCTCCATAATCCATATCAGACGCTATATACCCCGGCCTCCTCCATAATCCATATCAGACGCTATATACCCCGGCCTCCTCCACAATCCATATCAGACGCTATATACCCCGGCCTCCTCCATAATCCATATCAGACGCTATATACCCCGGCCTCCTCCATAATCCGCTCCATATACAGGGGGGAGTCTCCTTGTATGTGACTGATCCTGATCTTCTCCCATCAGGGCTGTATCTCCAAAGTAACCTCAGTGATGGAGTCCCGGATGGGCGTTGTAGCGGGGATCTCATTTGGAATTGCTTGTTTCCAGGTGAGTTTTTAAGTGTGTGCTGTCACTGGACTCCGCTGTCATGTCATCTGCGCTCACTGCTCAGGGGTCGTCAGGAGCGAGTGCTCGCAGCTCAGGGGTCGTCAGGAGCGAGTGCTCGCAGCTCAGGGGTCGTCAGGAGCGAGTGCTCGCAGCTCAGGGGTCGTCAGGAGCGAGTGCTCGCAGCTCAGGGGTCGTCAGGAGCGAGTGCTCGCAGCTCAGGGGTCGTCAGGAGCGAGTGCTCGCAGCTCAGGGGTCGTCAGGAGCGAGTGCTCGCAGCTCAGGGGTCGTCACGAGCGAGTGCTCGCAGCTCAGGGGTCGTCACGAGCGAGTGCTCGCAGCTCAGGGGTCGTCACGAGCGAGTGCTCGCAGCTCAGGGGTCGTCACGAGCGAGTGCTCGCAGCTCAGGGGTCGTCACGAGCGAGTGCTCGCAGCTCAGGGGTCGTCACGAGCGAGTGCTCGCAGCTCAGGGGTCGTCACGAGCGAGTGCTCGCAGCTCAGGGGTCGTCACGAGCGAGTGCTCGCAGCTCAGGGGTCGTCACGAGCGAGTGCTCGCAGCTCAGGGGTCGTCACGAGCGAGTGCTCGCAGCTCAGGGGTCGTCACGAGCGAGTGCTCGCAGCTCAGGGGTCGTCACGAGCGAGTGCTCGCAGCTCAGGGGTCGTCACGAGCGAGTGCTCGCAGCTCAGGGGTCGTCACGAGCGAGTGCTCGCAGCTCAGGGGTCGTCACGAGCGAGTGCTCGCAGCTCAGGGGTCGTCACGAGCGAGTGCTCGCAGCTCAGGGGTCGTCACGAGCGAGTGCTCGCAGCTCAGGGGTCGTCACGAGCGAGTGCTCGCAGCTCAGGGGTCGTCACGAGCGAGTGCTCGCAGCTCAGGGGTCGTCACGAGCGAGTGCTCGCAGCTCAGGGGTCTTCAAGGCGAAGTCCGGTGATAATGTTTATTCAAGTATTGTATTGCCCCCCAAAAGTTAAACAAATCCCCAACATACACTTATTACAGGAAATGCTTATCAAGGACTTTTTTCCCTGCACTTACTACTGCATCAAGGCTTCACTTCCTGGACAACATGGTGACGTCACGACTCCCAGAGCTGTGCAGGCTGTGGCTGCTGGAGAGGATGATGGCAGGAAGACACTGAGGGACACAGGGCACTGGAGGGACACAGAGCATCCCCCTGCCATCATATTCTCCAGCAGCCACAGCCCGCACAGCTCTGGGAGTCGTGACGTCACCATGTTGTCCAGGAAGTGACATCACCATGTTGTCCAGGAAGTGGGTCTTCCTGGTCTCTGGGGTCTTCAGGACAGAGTGTTTGCGGTGTGCATGGCGGGGGGCGGCGTATGCTGGGGGGGGGGGGGGGGCAGTGTATACGGTGTGTGTGCCGGGGGCAGTGTATATGGTGTGTATGCTGGGGGGGGGGTAGTGTATATGGTGTGTATGCTGGGGGGGGGGCAGTGTATATGGTGTGTATGCTGGGGGGGGGGCAGTGTATATGGTGTGTATGCTGGGGGGGGGGCAGTGTATATGGTGTGTATGCCAGGGGGGGGGCAGTGTATATGGTGTGTATGCTGGGGGGGCAGTGTATATGGTGTGTATGCCGGGGGGGGGGCAGTGTATATGGTGTGTATGCCGGGGGGGGGCAGTGTATATGGTGTGTATGCCGGGGGGGGGGCAGTGTATATGGTGTGTATGCTGGGGGGGGGCAGTGTATATGGTGTATATGCTGGGGGGGCAGTGTATATGGTGTGTATGCTGGGGGGGGGCAGTGTATATGGTGTGTATGCTGGGGGGGGGCAGTGTATATGGTGTGTATGCCAGGGGGGGGGGGGGCAGTGTATACGGTGTGTATGCCGGGGGGGCAGTGTATATGGTGTGTATGCTGGGGGGGCAGTGTATATGGTGTGTATGCCGGGGGGGGGGGCAGTGTATATGGTGTGTATGCTGGGGGGGCAGTGTATATGGTGTGTATGCCGGGGGGGGGCAGTGTATATGGTGTGTATGCCGGGGGGGGGCAGTGTATATGGTGTGTATGCCGGGGGGGGGCAGTGTATATGGTGTGTATGCTGGGGGGGCAGTGTATATGGTGTGTATGCTGGGGGGGGCAGTGTATATGGTGTGTATGCTGGGGGGGGCAGTGTATATGGTGTGTATGCTGGGGGGGGGCAGTGTATATGGTGTGTATGCCAGGGGGGGGGGGGGAGTGTATATGGTGTATATGCTGGGGGGGGGGGGCAGTGTATACGGTGTGTATGCTGGGGGGGCAGTGTATATGGTGTGTATGCTGGGGGGGGGCAGTGTATATGGTGTGTATGCTGGGGGGGCAGTGTATATGGTGTGTATGCTGGGGGGGGCAGTGTATATGGTGTGTATGCTGGGGGGGCAGTGTATATGGTGTGTATGCTGGGGGGGGGCAGTGTATATGGTGTGTATGCCAGGGGGGGGGGCAGTGTATATGGTGTGTATGGCTGGGGGGGCAGTGTATACGGTGTGTATGCCGGTGGGGGGGCAGTGTATACGGTGTGTATGCCGGGGGGGGGGGGGGCAGTGTATACGGTGTGTATGCCGGGGGGGGGGGGGGCAGTGTATACGGTGTGTATATTATTGTACAGTGATGTATGTGTGTGTGTATATATATATATATATATATAATGTGATTGGCGTCTGGTGTCTTGCAGCTGGTGGGGATGTTCCTGGCGTGCTGCCTCTCCCGATACATCACCAATAATCAGTATGAGATGGTGTAACCTGCTGAGCGCTGCATCTCCTGGATAAAGGTACAGTACGGCCGTCACGGGGGGAGGGGGGAGAACGTCCATATCAACCGGGGGCAGATCATAGTGGGAGCTATACCCCGCTGTACATCTATTATTGGGGGGGAGGGAGGAGCTATACCCCCGCTGTACATCTATTATTGGGGGGGAGGGAGGAGCTATACCCCCGCTGTACATCTATTTTGGGGGGGGAGGGAGGAGCTATACCCCCGCTGTACATCTATTATTGGGGGGAGGGAGGAGCTATACCCCCGCTGTACATCTATTATTGGGGGGAGGGAGGAGCTATACCCCCGCTGTACATCTATTATTGGGGGGAGGGAGGAGCTATACCCCCGCTGTACATCTATTATTGGGGGGAGGGAGGAGCTATACCCCCGCTGTACATCTATTATTGGGGGGAGGGAGGAGCTATACCCCCGCTGTACATCTATTATTGGGGGGAGGGAGGAGCTATACCCCCGCTGTACATCTATTATTGGGGGGGAGGAGCTATACCCCGCTGTACATCTATTATTGGGGGGGAGGAGCTATACCCCCGCTGTACATCTATTATTGGGGGGGAGGGAGGAGCTCTACCCCCGCTGTACATCTATTTTTGGGGGGGAGGAGCTATACCCCCGCTGTACATCTATTATTGGGGGGAGGGAGGAGCTATACCCCCGCTGTACATCTATTATTGGGGGGGAGGAGCTATACCCCGCTGTACATCTATTATTGGGGGGGAGGAGCTATACCCCGCTGTACATCTATTATTGGGGGGGAGGAGCTATACCCCGCTGTACATCTATTATTGGGGGGGAGGAGCTATACCCCCGCTGTACATCTATTATTGGGAGGGAGGAGCTATACCCCCGCTGTACATCTATTATTGGGAGGGAGGGAGGAGCTATACCCCCGCTGTACATCTATTATTGGGAGGGAGGGAGGAGCTATACCCCCGCTGTACATCTATTATTGGGGGGGAGGAGCTATACCCCCGCTGTACATCTATTATTGGGGGGGAGGGAGGAGCTATACCCCCGCTGTACATCTATTATTGGGGGGGAGGAGCTATACCCCCGCTGTACATCTATTATTGGGGGGGAGGAGCTATACTCCCGCTGTACATCTATTATTGGGGGGGAGGAGCTATACTCCCGCTGTACATCTATTATTGGGGGGGAGGAGCTATACCCCCGCTGTACATCTATTATTGGGGGGGAGGAGCTATACCCCCGCTGTACATCTATTATTGGGGGGGAGGAGCTATACCCCCGCTGTACATCTATTATTGGGGGGGAGGAGCTATACCCCCGCTGTACATCTATTATTGGGGGGGAGGAGCTATACCCCCGCTGTACATCTATTATTGGGGGGGAGGAGCTATACCCCCGCTGTACATCTATTACTTCCTCCATGTTGGAGTCGATCCTCATTCTTTCTCTGTTTTTATTTCAGGGAATTATCAGGATTTTCCGGACCCTCAGATTGGAGTAGTGGAGCGTGGTGTTCGGCGTCTTCGTTTTCTGCTCAGATTATTCCCAATGTCGTAATTTCTGCTCACGTTCAGGATTCGCTGTAAACAGTATATTCCAGAGGTCGCGACCCACATCAGTAATGGGTGAGGGGCGATGAATGAGTGGAGAGATGAGCGTCATTCACTTCTAATGGGGTTCTAGGAACAGCTGTACAAGTTTATGGAGAAGACTCATCAGTGTGCGGCCGCCTCTCCATTCATTCTACACCCGGATTCCACAGCCGCCTCTCCATTCATTCTACACCCGGATTCCACAGCCGCCTCTCCATTCATTCTACACCCGGATTCCACAGCCGCCTCTCCATTCATTCTACACCCGGATTCCACAGCCGCCTCTCCATTCATTCTACACCCGGATTCCACAGCCGCCTCTCCATTCATTCTACACCCGGATTCCACAGCCGCCTCTCCATTCATTCTACACCCGGATTCCACAGCCGCCTCTCCATTCATTCTACACCCGGATTCCACAGCCGCCTCTCCATTCATTCTACACCCGGATTCCACAGCCGCCTCTCCATTCATTCTACACCCGGATTCCACAGCCGTCTCTCCATTCATTCTACACCCGGATTCCACAGCCGCCTCTCCATTCATTCTACACCCGGATTCCACAGCCGCCTCTCCATTCATTCTACACCCGGATTCCACAGCCGCCTCTCCATTCATTCTACACCCGGATTCCACAGCCATCTTTCCATTCATTCTATACCCGGATTCCACAGCCGCCTCTCCATTCATTCTACACCCGGATTCCACAGCCGCCTCTCCATTCATTCTACACCCGGATTCCACAGCCGCCTCTCCATTCATTCTACATCCGGATTCCACAGACCTCTCTCCATTCATTCTACACCCGGATTCCACAGCCGCCTCTCCATTCATTCTACACCCGGATTCCACAGCCGCCTCTCCATTCATTCTACACCCGGATTCCACAGCCGCCTCTCCATTCATTCTACATCCGGATTCCACAGACCTCTCTCCATTCATTCTACACCCGGATTCCACAGCCGCCTCTCCATTCATTCTACACCCGGATTCCACAGCCGCCTCTCCATTCATTCTACATCCGGATTCCACAGACCTCTCTCCATTCATTCTACACCCGGATTCCACAGACCTCTCTCCATTCATTCTATACCCGGATTCCACAGACCTCTCTCCATTCATTCTATACCCGGATTCCACAGCCGCCTCTCCATTCATTCTATACCCGGATTCCACAGCCGCCTCTCCATTCATTCTACATCCGGATTCCACAGACCTCTCTCCATTCATTCTACACCCGGATTCCACAGACCTCTCTCCATTCATTCTACACCCGGATTCCACAGACCTCTCTCCATTCATTCCTTAACCTGAAAACTGCAGCCGCCTCTCCATTCATTCCTTAACCGAATGCCGCCACCATCTGTTCATTTATGCCGTACCTGGATGCCGCAGCCATCCCTCCATTTGTTCTGTACCCGGAGGACGTGGGCGCCTCTCCCTTCTCTCGGCTGTGGTCCATCACTAGTTGTGTGTTTTATACAGAGACGTGCTATAGATGAGCATTACCCCTGTGAGGCCTCCGCTATAGGACAGGTCACATGACCAGTAATGGCTGTGCAGGGACGCTTCTCTGTGATTGTTCTCATGTGAAATCTCTCTGGTCGCAGTCACTGTCAGGACAATTGATTCCTTTTGAGATCAATGACTGGAGGAGCAGTGGTCGGACTGTACAGCCAAAGGAAACAATTACAGGAAGGCTTGATCAATAATATGCACATTATATTAAGTTAGACGCCTCCACTGTCCAACATGCAGTGGGGTATTTGAGGAGGGGGGGACACAACATGTCAGACACTAATACCATGAGGATGTGGAGATGTTCAGATATGATTGTTTAATCCGCACTATATCTGCAGCATACAGTGGGGCTGTGACTGTATAATCCGCACTATATCTGCAGCATACAGTGGGGCTGTGGATGTATAATCCACACTATATCTGCAGCATACAGTGGGGCTGTGACTGTATAATCCGCACTATATCTGCAGCATACAGTGGGGCTGTGGATGTATAATCCGCACTATATCTGCAGCATACAGTGGGGCTGTGACTGTATAATCCGCACTATATCTGCAGCGTACAGTGGGGCTGTGGATGTATAATCCGCACTATATCTGCAGCATACAGTGGGGCTGTGGATGTATAATCCGCACTATATCTGCAGCATACAGTGGGGCTGTGACTGTATAATCCGCACTATATCTGCAGCATACAGTGGGGCTGTGACTGTATAATCCGCACTATATCTGCAGCATACAGTGGGGCTGTGACTGTATAATCCGCACTATATCTGCAGCATACAGTGGGGCTGTGGATGTATAATCCGCACTATATCTGCAGCATACAGTGGGGCTGTGACTGTATAATCCGCACTATATCTGCAGCATACAGTGGGGCTGTGGATGTATAATCCGCACTATATCTGCAGCATACAGTGGGGCTGTGACTGTATAATCCGCACTATATCTGCAGCATACAGTGGGGCTGTGGATGTATAATCCGCACTATATCTGCAGCATACAGTGGGGCTGTGCATGTATAATCCGCACTATATCTGCAGCATACAGTGGGGCTGTGACTGTATAATCCGCACTATATCTGCAGCATACAGTGGGGCTGTGACTGTATAATCTGCACTATATCTGCAGCATACAGTGGGGCTGTGACTGTATAATCCGCACTATATCTGCAGCATACAGTGGGGCTGTGACTGTATAATCCGCACTATATCTGCAGCATACAGTGGGGCTGTGACTGTATAATCCGCACTATATCTGCAGCATACAGTGGGGCTGTGCATGTATAATCCGCACTGTAAGAATTACCCAGATTTTGTGCATATTTTTACGTAGTTTGTGAGTGAAGTTTCCACAGATGCTGCGGGTCTCCTGTGGAGGGTGCGCTGCATATCCTCTTTGTGTGAACAGACCTGTAAGGAGCAGCAGTAAAATGCTAGAATTCTCCTCGTCTGGAAACTCCGAACACTAAAGTCAGATTATTTCTGCCATTGCCCTATTGCAGGGATGGGGGAACCTTCTGTCCTCCAGCAAAACTACCATTCCCATCATGCCCAGAGAGCTAAAGCTTGGGCTGTCTGGTTTTGCGTCAGGTTTCCCATCCCTGCATTAGTGTATCTGTGGAATCAGCCGTTCCCTGCACTTCTCTGCAGTCATCCCTCACCTGGTGACTCCAACTCCCAGCATGTCTGGACAGCCCCAGACTCTGGATGTTGTAGTTTTGCCACAGGTTGGGGATCACTAGTGTAGTCTATACGTGTAGCATGCAGTGGTCTCGGCGATCGCCCTTTTTGTTGTTGTCGGGGCAGACTGGGGGTGGGGTTGTGGAGGATCATGGGAAAAGTGGTGATGTAGTGATCTAGTACATTTTGCCGTCTTTGTATACTTGTATACCGGGGGGCTGACTGTGCGGCTGGCCGGGGGGCTGACTGTGCGGCTGGCCGGGGGGCTGACTGTGCGGCTGGCCGGGGGGCTGACTGTGCGGCTGGCCGGGGGGCTGACTGTGCGGCTGGCCGGGGGGCTGACTGTGCGGCTGGCCGGGGGGCTGACTGTGCGGCTGGCCGGGGGGCTGACTGTGCGGCTGGCCGGGGGGCTGACTGTGCGGCTGGCCGGGGGGCTCCACGTGCCTACACCCCGGAGGAGGTGACCTTTCCAGGTACACAGTAACGTACAGGCAGCCAATCAGTGGAGACGTTTCCGGTGCCGTTTTATTTTACGTGATTTTCAGGATTTGGGTTTCGGCCTCTGTTGATTTTTATTTTTCCTTTTAATGTTTCCTGATAATATTATGTTGTATCTTTTTATATCTACCTGATAGGGATACGGTGTGTTTGTCGGGGGCGTGGTTCTCGTCACATGATGTATCAGTGTTATATGCTGCAGGATAACCACACCCATGTCTGTCCTTTCATATATAATAAAGTTTTTTCTTCTAAAATGTCAGGACCAGTCGTTAATGATCAGGACAGGCATTTAAATGTTATAAGATGAGAAGAGAAACTTCTGGAAGAGTTACTACCAAAGTCTCCTCAGACCGCGGTCAGCCCTCATCCATCACCTGGTGCCGGCCGCTCTGACCCAACATGGACCGGATTCTATCAGCAGCCTAATAACGGGATATGCTCGGCCGGATAAAGAAGTGAGTGAATTCTAACTCCTCCCCCCTAGAGTATATAGGCCGGTGGCTCCCCACCTGTCAGCTCATTAGAAGGTACATGAAGCTTGTGCCGCTGATGGGACTCGGGGAAAGCACAATAACATTCTAATCTTCCCTTCCATCCCTCAGTGGCTCAATAACAGGGACAGGTACAAAAGCCGCTACGGGGGAGGCCAGCACACACCTGGATGGTATTAAGGCTATCTCCTCCCACCATGGAATGGAGTGGGCTTTGGTAAATCCCGGGGGCTCCTGGCCGGCAAAGTATTGCAGACATGAATCCATCAGATCTCCATCGGGGCGGGGTCGGCCTTGAGGCTCCTTTTTCCTGTAGATTCTCTCATCTGAATTCCTCAGTTCTTCTCACATAAATTCTTAGACATCTGACAACATCCAAGTTTTCCATTTATCTTGAGTCTTTTGATACAAATTCTGAGGTCAGAACGGGAAATTTGATTTAAATTTGTAATGGAGCGAAATTTGAGGGGTAAAACAAAGCCTAAACTTCATAGTGCTGTCTGCCAAGAGTGTTACATGTGGCTCTCTAGCCGAAAAGGCTTGTAGTTCTCCAACTCTTTTCGTGGAAGTTATGGCCAATAACAAAGTGACACTGACTCCCCGTATTTGCAGTCGGACTGCTCTCCACAGGTGTAAAGGGTTAATGTTACAGCTTTCATTACTTATTTTACCTTATACCTCATGGTGCTTGTTCTGGTAAAAAGTCATTTTTATCACCTGTGGTATATGTGGGTGGGGCCTCGTGGCCTTTGTGCCACATTGCTCCGCTCCTAGTGCCACTTAACCCTGCCCCATCCGTGACATCATTGCCGCATAGGCCCCCCCCCTCGGCAGTCATTGGAAGCGTCAGCCTAAAGCTCTACCAGAACAAGCACCATGAGGTATAATATAAAATAAGTAATGAAAGCTGTAACATTAACCCTTTACACCTGTGGAGAGCCGTCAGACTGCAAATAGGGGGCGACAGGGTCACTTTAACTGTAATATCTTTAATGGCATTTCTGCAACGGGTTCAAACAGTTGGCTTCTCGAGACAAGTCCCAAGGATTTATTGGCCTACAGGTCCGAGGACAAAGACGAGTGATGGCTGTCCTTCAGCTCTTGTAATTGTCTGACATGGCAGTCAGCTGGTCCCTTAGTGTTCTGGGCGAATTATCTGACCCACCTTGTAGGAACTCCAATATCTGCGGCACAGAAGGATTACTGGGGTCTACCTGAGCACCAAGATTAGAAGACTCGCATATAACCTGTTGGTCATTTCACTTTTCGAGTAAGAAAACGTACCCAACACACGTACCCAACACCCTCTCATAGAAGTCACTGGCCCTGACCTTGGGTAACTTCGGGCGCAGGTCCCAGATGAGCATAGATTATATTAAAAAGGTTAGACTTATTAAAACACAACGCGTTTCAAAGTGGTACGACTTCGAAACGCGTTGTGTCTTAATAAATCTAACCTTTTTAATATAATCTATGCTCATCTGGGACCTGCGCCCGAAGTTGCCCAAGGTTTGGAGTGGAGGTATTTTATGCTAGTAACCAGTTTGGTTCTTGGGCGTGGCTGCGCTCCATCTATCTACATGCTAATGCTGAGTGTTGTGCCTTGCATTTGCAAAACCTATACAGGTGAGAGTCTCCTTTTTCTTCTCTCTTACCAATTGATCTTGTGGGAATCACACTATGAAGCGCTGTTCACATTTGTATCTACAGTGACCCCAGGTTTTGGCAGAGCGGCCCCGAGACACCAGGTTCTGCTTGGATGTAACCTCCAGTATGTCCCTCAATTCATCAACATGAGTTAGGTAAACCAGGATCTCTAAGGCCAGAACGGAATGATCTCCATTACTGAGGCCTGATTCTGCTTGACCTTCATCAATACCTTTTTGGTATCGTGGAGGTTGGCAGAAACACGTAAACTAGGCTCAAGTTCAAAGTTCTGGACATCGCGTCTATGAAGTCTGGATTGTCGACCTGGTAAAGGGAACAGAATCTGGATACCTTGGTGTTCCTGCAGGTTGTCATCAGGTTGCTTTCTGGGGTACTCCACCTGGCAACTATCTTAGGCTGGGTTCACACTGCATTTTTGCAATCCCTTTTTTCATCCGTTTTTTTTTGCAAAAAAATGACTGCAAAAAACTAATGCATTTGTGTGCATCCATTTTGATCTGTTTTTCCATTGACTTCCATTATAAAAAAAAAAAGGATCCGTTTTTTTGACTGACGCAAAAAGGTTGCTGACACTGGGTTTTTTTGCCCGTTAAAAAAAACGGATCTGTTAAATGTATGCTGAAAATGCAGTGTGAACCGAGCCTTACTGAATACTTCAGGGAATGATTTCCCCTGGGAGTGAGGTTCTGACTGAGCCAGGCTCATCATCCTCATCATCCTCATCAGGATTGCCCCACTTCCCGTGGAGGAGCTGGCAATCGGGTGCCTCCCTATTTGTTTATGTAAAAAGCAGCTGCCATATTGTTTGTCTTCACCTTCACTGCTTGACCCTTGAGTTGGGGAGTGAAATGTTGAAGAGCTTTGTATATAGCTCCTTACTCTTTCATTTGATGAGCGGGTTCTTTCTGAGCTGGACCAGACTTCTGACCCTATCATCTCTACAAGATGGCCGCCCCATCGTGAACCTGAGGCATCTGTGGTAGTTACTCCCCTACTAGAGCAATGGCCCTGTTGGTTGCTATGACAGCGGGAGGCCTTCCTGAGGCGTCCAGTGTCATGGCTACGGTGGCTGATCAGGTTCAGGCATGTGAATGGCAACAAGCAGACGACCTTTTCTGTAATCTGTATATAAGGATGTGAAAATACTGTATGTATCCTTTAAATCCAAGGAATGCTATGAGGGCTCGCTTATTTAGGAGCACCCTTGCTGACAAACCTGTCTCTTTACTAGGTACCGAGTGAGAAATCAAAGGTCGATAATTAGTCACCATTTCCATGAGGGCTTCGGCACTAGAAAAATGGGAATATACCCTTGAGCCTCTTTCGGAATCAGCTCTAAGGACGCAATCTTGATCAATTCCACCAGAGATCTTTCTAGAACTCTGTCTGCGGATGGGTGGGAGGAGACTATGAATCTTTCTGGGGGTAGACATTTAAGAGAGAGGGTGTATCCAAAGTGGGCAAAAAGTAGGGAGAGAAGACCTTCAGCTTGGTGTCTGAACTCCTTTCTTCTGTCCTACACAAGTTCCGCCATGTTTGGAGGTATAACCACTTCTACCCTGCCCTGAAAGCCCTCGTCTCCTCTGAAACATGCCTGAGGCAATGATTTCCTCTTTCTATCTGGAAGGGTCTCCTTTAGAGTCAAGTTCTGACCCAAACAAAGGGTCACATTTGGAGAAGTTATTCCCCGACCAAGGACGCAGCCACAAGGCCAGAAGACTGGACAAGCCTTGGAGGAAAGCCTGGCCTGATGTGGTGCGGAATCATATAAAGAATTCACAGCCACATGCTTGAAAGAAGCTAGAATATTATCACTGAAGACCCCAGAATCCATGTCCCCTATGATTTTGGCAATCTCCCCCTTTAGAGATCTTGATGTCTCAGGATTGGCTATTGCAATGGAGCCCTGGGCTGCAGCAGTCCTATATCCTACGTTCCATCAGGTCCCAGAGCTTGGATTAATCCTCGGCTGCAGCAACGGTTCTCCTGGAAAGTTTTGCAATGGCCGTGTTCACTTTTGGGGGAGGGGTAATCCAGGAACTCGACTCTTCCTCATTCACCTAAAAAAAGGGAGCAGAAGTTGCTGACAGCTGGAACCTTTTCCGGGTGCTTCCATTTGGCCACAAATAAACTCCTCCACCTTAAAGACTCTAGGCTGCTTGGATGGACCTTACCAGGCTTCCCGATGGTTCAAGCTGTTTAGTATCTGCCTGAATTAATTTTATTAGCATTGATATCTTTTCTGGATTAGATACAGACTTTCCTGTATCCTCCCTATCCTCCTCGGACTTCCCTGGATCTTCCTCATTCACAGATAACCTTAGCCGTCTGTCAACTGGCAGAGCTGACATTCATGAAAATGAACAGCCACTGGATTTACCCAGACTTTGTATCTGTAAGGCTCTGTTCACACGGAGAAAAACTGGCGAGTCATAATGACAGTCTATGGGAGGCTCACTCGCCTCCTCTCTCCGCGTCGCTCTGCGCTGAAGAATGAACATGTCCATCCTTCAGTTCGCGAGCCTCCCATAGACGGTCATTATGACACTGAGGCTGGCGGGATTCTACCATTTTTGCTCTGTGTGAACAAGATGTAAGGGTGGAAAGCAGCAAAACATGAAGTGCCATGTGTGTTCTCAAGCTCTGACAGACAATTCCAGTGCCCCCTCCCATCTCCCCAATTAAGTGCATTGTTCAGCTCATTTCCTCCTCCTCAACCACCGCCTTAATAAGCCATTCATTTCAATGTTTGGAGAGTTGACCTCAAGGCTCTTGTAGGGTTTTATAATTTATGCAAAGAGATTTAGTTATTATAAAAGTTTTTTAAACCACCCCCCCACCACTACCACCAAAAAAAAGACAAACTATGGCATTCCAGCAGGATACACTGTATTAAAAATGTTACCTATGCCAACAGGTGACAGAGGGGCGTAAACACTGTGTCAACTCTTACATATGGCGACAGCCGACAACGGCCACGGTGTGCCAAGAGAGGCATAAATACTGTATGGGGGGGCTGCCCGGGTGATCGCTGGATTGTCCGGGCAGCCCATAGCATACAGCAGCGGTTTGCTGCCGCCGTTCCTGTTCCTTGTTGCCTTTAATTTCACGGGATGATTATCGGCCGTAACTGCCTATATCGGCCGAATACAGCCAATAAACGTGCCGGGGAATAGGACCTTTACATATGGCGACAGCAGCAACTATGCAGACGCATAACCACTGTGTCAACTTTTACAATTAGCGACAGGCGTTCAACTGTTTTCACACAGAAAATGCAAAGTACTGGCTCAAGGAGTACTGGCACAAGGAGTACTGGCACAAGGAGTACTGGCACAAGGAGTACTGGCACGAGGAGTACTGGCACGAGGAGTACTGGCACGAGGAGTGCTGGCACGAGGAGTGCTGGCACGAGGAGTGCTGGCTCGAGGAGTACTGGCACGAGGAGTACTGGCTCGAGGAGTACTGGCTCGAGGAGTACTGGCTCGAGGAGTACTGGCACGAGGAGTACTGGCACGAGGAGTACTGGCTCGAGGAGTGCTGGCACGAGGAGTGCTGGCTCGAGGAGTGCTGGCTCGAGGAGTGCTGGCACGAGGAGTGCTGGCACGAGGAGTACTGGCTCGAGGAGTACTGGCACGAGGAGTACTGGCACGAGGAGTACTGGCTCGAGGAGTACTGGCACGAGGAGTACTGGCTCGAGGAGTACTGGCTCGAGGAGTACTGGCACGAGGAGTACTGGCACAAGGAGTACTGGCTTATTTAGCTCATTTGCCACTGGCAACAAATCAGATTCTACCTTTCATTTTTCAAAGAATCTGAGTAAAGAAAAGTGGAATCTGCTTGGTTGCCGGGGGGAACTGAGATAATTTTACTTTACACCAGTACAACAGTGTTCTTAGTAAATCGGGCCCAGTGTCTCCGTAGACATGCTATGGAGTCGAGAGTCCTCTTTATCCACCATTGCCTTTCCATGGCGCCCGCGCCTCTTGTACATGATGAGAGACCCCACCATGGCATAGAAATCCGTAAGGTATTTCATGTAGCTTTTCTATTGTCCAAGTGCACCCCATTATTACACCATGAGGGTGTAATCCCTGTTGGGGCTCACAAATGCCCAGGGGTTCCGCCTCCCACACACTGAGGGGGGGGGGGGGACTGTGGAAAGCCACAATATTACAGCTTTTCTAATGCATTTCCTAATGTCTTGTTGAAAAGTCATCCCAAAGCCGTCCTCCCCAGATGGATGTGGTGGAGAAATGTCTCCCAGATCCTGGAATACGTTCTCTGCCAGCGGCCGATAATACGCAAATGGATTATAAGCAAAAGGTGGAGGGAGACTTATTGCCACATACCGCATTGTATAGTTTCATCATGCATCCCTTCCTGACAGGATCACCGCATGGCTGAGACGCAAGAAGGCCCGGAGAAAGGTCCGGCACGGGGGGTGTGGGAACGTACCGACTGTCGTAGCGCCAGCTTGTCTCAGACTCTAGATTTAGGATTCCCTGCTGTGCCCCCATGAGCTAATAATGCCCCCAGAGGTGCCCCCATGAGCTAATAATGCCCCCAGAGGTGCCCCCATGAGCTAATAATGCCCCCAGAGGTGCCCCCATATACTAATAATGCCCCCAGAGGTGCCCCCATGAGCTAATAATGCCCCCAGAGGTGCCCCCATGAACTAATAATGCCCCCAGAGGTGGCCCCCATGAACTAATAATGCCCCCAGAGGTGCCCCCATATACTAATAATGCCCCCAGAGGTGCCCCCATATACTAATAATGCCCCCAGAGGTGCCCCCATGAACTAATAATGCCCCCAGAGGTGCCCCCATATACTAATAATGCCCCCAGAGGTGCCCCCATACACTACTAATGCCCCCAGAGGAGCCCCCATATACTAATAATGCCCCCAGAGGTGCCACCATGAACTAATAATGCCCCCAGAGGTGCCCCCATATACTAATAATGCCCCCAGCGGTGCCCCCATATACTAATAATGCCCCCAGAGGTGCCCCCCATATACTAATAATGCCCCCAGAGGTGCCCCCATATACTAATAATGCCCCCAGAGGTGCCCCCATATACTAATAATGCCCCCAGAGGTGCCCCCATATACTAATAATGCCCCCAGAGATGCCCCCATGAACTAATAATGCCCCCAGAGGTGCCCCCCATGAACTAATAATGCCCCCAGGGGTGCCCCCATATACTAATAATGCCCCCAGAGGTGCCCCCATATACTAATAATGCCCCCAGAGGTGCCCCCCATGGACTAATAATGCCCCCAGAGGTGCCCCCATATGCTAATAATGCCCCCAGAGGTGCCCCCATATACTAATAATGCCCCCAGAGGTGCCCCCATATGCTAATAATGCCCCCAGAGGTGCCCCCATATACTAATAATGCCCCCAGAGGTGCCCCCATATACTAATAATGCCCCCAGAGGTGCCCCTAAAAAAAACAAACATCCTACTCACCTAATCCGCGCTGTGCAGGCAGCGGCTCTTCCTCCTCCTCTTCTGGCTCCATCTTGCGAGCCGCAGGGACTGGACTTCCGGCAGACGTGATGACGTCACATGATCACACCTGCCGGAGACCTCCCATAGGCTGCTGGTATGAAGTGCCGGCAGCCTATGGGAGAGAATACAGGAGGAGGACGCTGACAGGTCCTGCTCCTGTATTCTGATCGCTTTAATGTTCCGCCCGCTCAATGTGCTCACTGTGCGGGCGGAACATCGAAGCGGTCTGTGCATCCCGAGAAGCTGCGCGGCCACAGCTTCTCGGGATGCTCAAAAACAGGTGGCAAGGGGGGCCGTGCGGGCCCCCCTAGCGTAGCGGACGGGGGGCGGCGGCCGGCGGGCCCCCCCCCCATGTCTCTTATGGTCCGGACCCATACGGCAGTACCACTTGTACTGCCCTATCGGCGGCCCTGGGTATATACTAGAGGGGCATATATCAGAGCAGGGGTATATACTAGAGGGGCATATATCAGAGCAGGGGGAATATACTATGGGAGCATATATCAGAGCAGGGGTATATACTATGGGGGCATATATCAGAGCAGGAGTATATATATATATATATATATATATATATATATATATATATATATATATATATATATATATATAGCCTGTGTGCAGCATATGACAAATAGCCTGTGTGCAGCCTATGATATATATCCTGTGTGCAGTGTATGGTATATAGTCTGTGTGCAGTGTATGGTATATAGCCTGTGTGAAGTGTATGATATATAGCCTGTGTGCAGTGTATGGTATATATAGCCTGTGTGCAGCATATGACATATAGCCTGTGTGCAGCATATTATATATAGCCTGTGTACAGTGTATAGTATATAGCCTGTGTGCAGTGTATAGTATATAGCCTGTGTGCAGCCTGTTATATAAAGCCTTGTGCAGTGTATGGTATATAGCCTGTGTGCAGTGTATGATATATGACATATAGCCTGTGTACAGTGTATAGTATATAGCCTGTGTGCAACCTGTTATATATAGCCTTGTGCAGTGTATGGTATATAGCCTGTGTGCAACCTATGATATATAGCCTGTGTGCAGTGTATGGTATATAGCCTGTGTGCAGTGTATGGTATATAGCCTGTGTGCAGCATATGATATATAGCCTGTGTGCAGTGTATGATATATGATATACAGCCTGTGTGCAGCATATGGTGTATATATAGCCTGTGTGCAGCCTATGATATATGGCCTGTGTGCAGCATATGACAAATAGCCTGTGTGCAGTGTATGATATATAGCCTGTGTGCAGCATATAATATATATCCTGTGTGCAGTGTATGTTATATATAGCCTGTGTGCAGCATATGATATATAGCCTGTGTGCAGCATATGATATATAGCCTGTGTGCAGCATATGATATATAGCCTGTGTGCAGTGTATGATATATGACATATAGCCTGTGTGCAGATTATGATATATAGCCTGTGTGCAGCATATGATATATAGCCTGTGTGCAGTGTATGATATATAGCCTGTGTGCAGCATATAATATATATCCTGTGTGCAGTGTGTTATATAGCCTGTGTGCAGCATATGATATATAGCCTGTGTGCAGCATATAATATATATCCTGTGTGCAGTGTGTTATATAGCCTGTGTGCAGCATATGATATATAGCCTGTGTGCAGCATATGATATATAGCCTGTGTGCAGCGTATGATATATAGCCTGTGTGCAGTGTATGATATATAGCTTGTGTGCAGCATATGATATATAGCCTGTGTGCAGTGTATGATATATAGCCTGTGTGCAGCGTATAATATATATCCTGTGTGCAGTGTATGTTATATAGCCTGTGTGCAGCATATGATATATAGCCTGTGTGCAGTGTATGATATATGACATATAGCCTGTGTGCAGTTTATGAAATACAGCCTGTGTGCAGCATATGATATATAGCCTGTGTGCTGTGTATGGTATATGGCATATAGCCTGTGTGCAGTTTATGATATACAGCCTGTGTGCAGCATATGGTGTATATATAGCCTATGTGCAGCCTATGATATACAGCCTGTGTGCAGCATATGGTATATAGCCTGTGTGCAGCCTATGATATATGGCCTGTGTGCAGCATATGATATATAGCCTGTGTGCAGTGTATGGTATATGACATATAGCCTGTGTGCAGTTTATTATATATAGCCTGTGTGCAACATATGACAAATAGCCTGTGTGCAGTGTATGATATATAGCCTGTGTGCAGTGTATGATATATAGCCTGTGTGCAGCATATGATATATAGCCTGTGTGCAGTGTATGGTATATAGCCTGTATGCAGAGTATGATATATAGCCTGTGTGCAGTGTATAGTATATAGCCTGTATGCAGAATATGATATATAGCCTGTGTGCAGCATATGACAAATAGCCTGTGTGCAGTGTGTGATATACAGCCTGTGTGCAGTGTATGATATATGACATATAGACTGTGTGCAGTTTATGATATATAGCCTGTGTGCAGTGTATGGTATATAGCTTGTGTGCAGCATATGATATATAGCCTGTGTGCAGTGTATGGTATATAGCCTGTGTGCAGTGTATTATATATGACATATAGCCTGTGTGCAGTTTATGATATACAGCCTGTGTGCAGCATATTGTGTGTATATATAGCCTGTGTGCAGCATATGATATACAGCCTGTGTGCAGTGTATGGTATATAGCCTGTATGCAGAGTATGATATATAGCCTGTGTGCAGTGTATAGTATATAGCCTGTATGCAGAATATGATATATAGCCTGTGCGCAGCATATGACATGTAGCCTGTGTGCAGCTATATATGCCATGATCCTTAGGGTATATTCACATGTACCATATCCGCTATAGATTCTAAACAACCTTTAAGTACTTTCCGCTCTTTACTGCTTCAGGTAGTGTACATGGTTGGGAACTGAAGATGGGACTTAGACTTGCAAGTCCAGGCTCTGCCTGTGATTCCCATCTGCATCTGCTGCTGTGGTGGCTGACACAGGGGGCAGGAGAGCACAGAAAGTACTAAAGTGCGGTGTTCTCTCATTATGTATTATTAACGTAAACACAAACTGGGAACACACCCCGAGTGGGAATACACCCCTCCCCGTCCTGTCTCTAGGGCCTGGCATCTTCCTCTGGACTGCAGCCTCTAGGGACCATCATATGCAGAACAGAGGAGGATGCTGAGCTATACAGCCAGGAGTGAGGAGGGGTAGGTGCTAAGTCCCCTACAGTAATCACCCACCTATATAGATCGCTGTATGGTTTACTTGTGGGGAAAGCAAATGGGGGGGGGGGGGCAACAAAATTGTTGCCCAGGGCCTCCACCAACCTTAATCCGGCCCTGCGTATGGGGGTCTCCTGATTCTCTACAGACAGATGATGTCAGTATAAGATGTATGGGGGTCTCCTGATTCTCTACAGACAGATGATGTCAGTATAAGGTGTATGGGGGTCTCCTGACTCTCCACAGACAGATGATGTCAGTATAAGGTGTATGGGGGTCTCCTGACTCTCCACAGATGATGTCAGTATAAGGTGTATGGGGGTCTCCTGACTGTCCACAGATGATGTCAGTATAAGGTGTATGGGGGTCTCCTGACTCTCTACAGACAGATGATGTCAGTATAAGGTGTATGGGGGTTTCCTGACTCTGCACAGATGATGTCAGTATAAGGTGTATGGGGGTCTCCTGACTCTCTACAGACAGATGATGTCAGTATAAGGTGTATGGGGGTCTCCTGACTCTACAGACAGATGATGTCAGCATAAGGTGTATGGGGGTCTCCTGACTCTCCATAGATGATGTCAGTATAAGGTGTATGGGGGTCTCCTGACTCTCTACAGACAGATGATGTCAGTATAAGGTGTATGGGGGTCTCTTGACTCTCCACAGATGATGTCAGTATAAGGTGTATGGGGGTCTCCTGACTCTCTACAGATTATGTCAGTATAAGGTGTATGGGGGTCTCCTGACTCCCCACAGATGATGTCAGTATAAGGTATATGGGGGTCTCCTGACTCCCCACAGATGATGTCAGTATAAGGTGTATGGGGGTCTCCTGACTCTATACAGACAGATGATGTCAGTATAAAGTGTATGGGGGTCTCCTGACTCTCTACAGACAGATGATGTCAGTATAAGGTGTATGGGGGTCTCCTGACTCCCCACAGACAGATGATGTCAGTATAAGGTGTATGGGGGTCTCCTGACTCTCCATAGATGATGTCAGTATAAGGTATATGGGGGTCTCCTGACTCTCTACAGACAGATGATGTCAGTATAAGGTGTATGGGGGTCTCCTGACTCTCCACAGATGATGTCAGTATAAAGTGTATGGGGGTCTCCTGACTCTCTACAGACAGATGATGTCAGTATAAGGTGTATGGGGGTCTCCTGACTCCCCACAGATGATGTCAGTATAAGGTGTATGGGGGTCTCCTGACTCTCCACAGATGATGTCAGTATAAGGTGTATGGGGGTCTCCTGACTCTCCACAGATGATGTCAGTATAAGGTGTATGGGGGTCTCCTGACTCTCTGCAGATGATGTCAGTATAAGGTGTATGGGGGTCTCCTGACTCTCTACAGATTATGTCAGTATAAGGTGTATGGGGGTCTCCTGACTCCCCACAGACACATGATGTCAGTATAAGGTGTATGGGGGTCTCCTGACTCCCCACAGATGATGTCAGTATAAGGTGTATGGGGGTCTCCTGACTCCCCACAGATGATGTCAGTATAAGGTGTATGGGGGTCTCCTGACTGTCCACAGACACATGATGTCAGTATAAGGTGTATGGGGGTCTCCTGACTCTCCACAGACAGATGATGTCAGTATAAGGTGTATGGGGGTCTCCTGACTCTCTACAGACAGATGATGTCAGTAAGGTGTATAGGGGTCTCCTGACTCTCCACAGATGATGTCAGTATAAGGTGTATGGGGGTCTCCTGACTCCCCACAGATGATGTCAGTATAAGGTGTATGGGGGTCTCCTGACTCTCTGCAGATGATGTCAGTATAAGGTGTATGGGGGTCTCCTGACTCTCCACAGATGATGTCAGTATAAGGTGTATGGGGGTCTCCTGACTCTCCACAGATGATGTCAGTATTAGGTGTATGGGGGTCTCCTGACTCTCCACAGATGATGTCAGTATAAGGTGTATGGGGGTCTCCTGACTCCCCACAGATGATGTCAGTATAAGGTGTATGGGGGTCTCCTGACTCTCCACAGATGATGTCAGTATAAGGTGTATGGGGGTCTCCTGACTCTCCACAGATGATGTCAGTATAAGGTGTATGGGGGTCTCCTGACTCTCCACAGATGATGTCAGTATAAGGTGTATGGGGGTCTCCTGACTCTCCACAGATGATGTCAGTATAAGGTGTATGGGGGTCTCCTGACTCCCCACAGATGATGTCAGTATAAGGTATATGGGGATCTCCTGACTCTCTACAGATGATGTAGTATAAGGTGTATGGGGGTCTCCTGACTCTCCACAGACACATGATGCCAGTATAAGGTGTATGGGGGTCTCCTGACTCTCTACAGATTATGTCAGTATAAGGTGTATGGGGGTCTCCTGACTGTCCACAGATGATGTCAGTATAAGGTATATGGGGGTCTCCTGACTCTCTACAGATGTCAGTATAAGGTGTATGGGGGTCTCCTAACTCCTCACAGACAGATGATGTCAGTATAAGGTGTATGGGGGTCTCCTGACTCCCCACAGACAGATGATGTCAGTATAAGGTGTATGGGGGTCTCCTGACTCTCCACAGATGATGTCAGTATAAGGTGTATGGGGGTCTCCTGACTCTCCACAGATGGTGTCAGTATAAAGTGTATGGGGGTCTCCTGACTCTCTACAGACAGATGATGTCAGTATAAGGTGTATGGGGGTCTCCTGACTCTCCACAGATGATGTCAGTATAAGGTGTATGGGGGTCTCCTGACTCCCCACAGACAGATGATGTCAGTATAAGGTGTATGGGGTCTCCTGACTCTCCACAGATGATGTCAGTATAAAGTGTATGGGGGTCTCCTGAATCTTTACAGGCAGATGATGTCAGTATAAGGTGTATGGGGGTCTCCTGACTCTCCACAGATGATGTCAGTATAAGGTATATGGGGGTCTCCTGACTCTCCACAGATGATGTCAGTATAAGGTGTATGGGGGTCTCCTGACTCCCCACAGATGATGTCAGTATAAGGTGTATGGGGGTCTCCTGACTCTCTACAGATGATGTCAGTATAAGGTGTATGGGGGTCTCCTGACTTTCCACAGATGATGCCAGTATAAGGTGTATGGGGGTCTCCTGACTCTCTACAGATGATGTCAGTATAAGGTGTATGGGGGTCTCCTGACTCTCCACAGATGATGTCAGTATAAGGTATATGGGGGTCTCCTGACTCTCCACAGATGATGTCAGTATAAGGTATATGGGGGTCTCCTGACTCTCCACAGACACATGATGTCAGTATAAGGTGTATGGGGGTCTCCTGACTCCCCACAGATGATGTCAGTATAAGGTGTATGGGGGTCTCCTGACTCCCCACAGATGATGTCAGTATAAGGTGTATGGGGGTCTCCTGACTCTCTACAGATGATGTCAGTATAAGGTGTATGGGGGTCTCCTGACTCTCTACAGATGATGTCAGTATAAGGTGTATGGGGGTCTCCTGACTCTGCACAGATGATGTCAGTATAAGATGTATGGGGGTCTCCTGACTCTCTACAGATGATGTCAGTATAAGGTGTATGGGGGTCTCCTGACTCTCTACAGACAGATGATGTCAGTATAAGGTGTATGGGGGTTTCCTGACTCTCTACAGACAGATGATGTCAGTATAAGGTGTATGGGGGTCTCCTGACTCTCCACAGACAGATGATGTCAGTATAAGGTTTATGGGGGTCTCCTGACTCTCCACAGATGATGTCAGTATAAGGTGTATGGGGGTCTCCTGACTCTCTGCAGATGATGTCAGTATAAGGTGTATGGGGGTCTCCTGACTCCCCACAGATGATGTCAGTATAAGGTGTATGGGGGTCTCCTGACTCTCCACAGACACATGATGCCAGTATAAGGTGTATGGGGGTCTCCTGACTCTCTACAGATTATGTCAGTATAAGGTGTATGGGGGTCTCCTGACTCTCCACAGATGATGTCAGTATAAGGTATATGGGGGTCTCCTGACTCTCTACAGATGTCAGTATAAGGTGTATGGGGGTCTCCTAACTCCTCACAGACAGATGATGTCAGTATAAGGTGTATGGGGGTCTCCTGACTCCCCACAGACAGATGATGTCAGTATAAGGTGTATGGGGGTCTCCTGACTCTCTACAGAAAGATGATGTCAGTATAAGGTTTATGGGGGTCTCCTGACTCTCTGCAGATGATGTCAGCATAAGGTGTATGGGGGTCTCCTGACTCTCTGCAGATGATGTCAGTATAAGGTGTATGGGGGTCTCCTGACTCTCCACAGATGATGTCAGTATAAAGTGTATGGGGGTCTCCTGACTCTCTACAGACAGATGATGTCAGTATAAGGTGTATGGGGGTCTCCTGACTCTCCACAGATGATGTCAGTATAAGGTGTATGGGGGTCTCCTGACTCCCCACAGACAGATGATGTCAGTATAAGGTGTATGGGGGTCTCCTGACTCTCCACAGATGATGTCAGTATAAGGTGTATGGGGGTCTCCTGACTCCTACAGCAGATGATGTCAGTATAAGGTGTATGGGGGTCTCCTGACTCTCCACAGATGATGTCAGTATAAGGTGTATGGGGGTCTCCTGACTCTCCACAGATGATGTCAGTATAAGGTGTATGGGGGTCTCCTGACTCTCCACAGATGATGTCAGTATAAGGTGTATGGGGGTCTCCTGACTCTCCACAGATGATGTCAGTATAAGGTGTATGGGGGTCTCCTGACACCCCACAGATGATGTCAGTATAAGGTGTATGGGGGTCTCCTGACTCTCTACAGATGATGTCAGTATAAGGTGTATGGGGGTCTCCTGACTCTCCACAGATGATGTCAGTATAAGGTGTATGGGGGTCTCCTGACTCTCTACAGATGATGTCAGTATAAGGTGTATGGGGGTCTCCTGACTCTCCACAGATGATGTCAGTATAAGGTGTATGGGGGTCTCCTGACTCTCCACAGATGATGTCAGTATAAGGTGTATGGGGGTCTCCTGACTCTCCACAGACAATGATGTCAGTATAAGGTGTATGGGGGTCTCCTGACTCCTCACAGATGATGTCAGTATAAGGTGTATGGGGGTCTCCTGACTCCCCACAGATGATGTCAGTATAAGGTGTATGGGGGTCTCCTGACTCTCTACAGATGATGTCAGTATAAGGTGTATGGGGGTCTCCTGACTCCTCAGACAGATGATGTCAGTATAAGGTGTATGGGGGTCTCCTGACTCTCGCACAGATGATGTCAGTATAAGGATGTATGGGGGTCTCCTGACTCTCTACAGATGATGTCAGTATAAGGTGTATGGGGGTCTCCTGACTCTCTACAGACAGATGATGTCAGTATAAGGTGTATGGGGGTCTCCTGACTCTCTACAGACAGATGATGTCAGTATAAGGTGTATGGGGGTCTCCTGACTCTCCACAGACAGATGATGTCAGTATAAGGTGTATGGGGGTCTCCTGACTCTCCACAGATGATGTCAGTATAAGGTGTATGGGGGTCTCCTGACTCTCTACAGACAGATGATGTCAGTATAAGGTGTATGGGGGTTTCCTGACTCTCTACAGACAGATGATGTCAGTATAAGGTGTATGGGGGTCTCCTGACTCTCCACAGACAGATGATGTCAGTATAAGGTTTATGGGGGTCTCCTGACTCTCCACAGATGATGTCAGTATAAGGTGTATGGGGGTCTCCTGACTCTCTGCAGATGATGTCAGTATAAGGTGTATGGGGGTCTCCTGACTCTCCTGCAGATGATGTCAGTATAAGGTGTATGGGGTCTCCTGACTCTCTACAGACAGATGATGTCAGCTATAAGGTGTATGGGGGTCTCCTGACTCTCCACAGATGATGTCAGTATAAGGTGTATGGGGGTCTCCTGACTCACCACAGATGATGTCAGTATAAGGTGTATGGGGGTCTCCTGACTCTCTCGCAGATGATGTCAGTATAAGGTGTATGGGGGTCTCCTGACTCTCTACAGATTATGTCAGTATAAGGTGTATGGGGGTCTCCTGACTCCCCACAGACAGATGATGTCAGTATAAGGTGTATGGGGGTCTCCTGACTCCCCACAGATGATGTCAGTATAAGGTGTATGGGGGTCTCCTGACTCCCCACAGATGATGTCAGTATAAGGTGTATGGGGGTCTCCTGACTGTCCACAGACTCATGATGTCAGTATAAGGTGTATGGGGGTCTCCTGACTCTCTACAGACAGATGATGTCAGTATAGGTGTATAGGGGGTCTCCTGACTCTCCACAGATGATGTCAGTATAAGGTGTATGGGGGTCTCCTGACTCCCCACAGATGATGTCAGTATAAGGTGTATGGGGGTCTCCTGACTCTCTGCAGATTATGTCAGTATAAGGTGTATGGGGGTCTCCTGACTCCCCACAGATGATGTCAGTATAAGGTGTATGGGGGTCTCCTGACTCTCCACAGATGATGTCAGTATAAGGTGTATGGGGGTCTCCTGACTCTCCACAGATGATGTCAGTATAAGGTGTATGGGGGTCTCCTGACTCTCTACAGATGATGTCAGTATAAGGTGTATGGGGGTCTCCTGACTCCCCACAGACACATGATGTCAGTATAAGGTGTATGGGGGTCTCCTGACTCCCCACAGATGATGTCAGTATAAGGTGTATGGGGGTCTCCTGACTCCCCACAGATGATGTCAGTATAAGGTGTATGGGGGTCTCCTGACTCTCCACAGACAGATGATGTCAGTATAAGGTGTATGGGGGTCTCCTGACTCTCCACAGACAGATGATGTCAGTATAAGGTGTATAGGGGGTCTCCTGACTCTCCACAGATGATGTCAGTATAAGGTGTATGGGGGTCTCCTGACTCCCCACAGATGATGTCAGTATAAGGTGTATGGGGGTCTCCTGACTCTCTGCAGATGATGTCAGTATAAGGTGTATGGGGGTCTCCTTACTCTCCACAGATGATGTCAGTATAAGGTGTATGGGGGTCTCCTGACTCTCCACAGATGATGTCAGTATAAGGTGTATGGGGGTCTCCTGACTCTCCACAGATGATGTCAGTATAAGGTGTATGGGGGTCTCCTGACTCTCCACAGATGATGTCAGTATAAGGTGTATGGGGGTCTCCTGACTCCCCACAGATGATGTCAGTATAAGGTATATGGGGGTCTCCTGACTCTCCTACAGATGATGTCAGTATAAGGTGTATGGGGGTCTCCTGACTCTCCACAGACACATGATGCCAGTATAAGGTATATGGGGGTCTCCTGACTCTCTACAGATGATGTCAGTATAAGGTGTAGGGGGTCTCCTAACTCCTCACAGACAGATGATGTCAGTATAAGGTGTATGGGGGTCTCCTGACTCCCCACAGACAGATGATGTCAGTATAAGGTGTATGGGGGTCTCCTGACTCTCCACAGATGATGTCAGTATAAGGTGTATGGGGGTCTCCTGACTCTCCACAGATGATGTCAGTATAAAGGTGTATGGGGGTCTCCTGACTCTCTACAGACAGATGATGTCAGTATAAGGTGTATGGGGGTCTCCTGACTCTCCACAGATGATGTCAGTATAAGGTGTATGGGGGTCTCCTGACTCCCCACAGACAGATGATGTCAGTATAAGGTGTATGGGGGTCTCCTGACTCTCCACAGATGATGTCAGTATAAAGGTGTATGGGGGTCTCCTGACTCCTACAGGCAGATGATGTCAGTATAAGGTGTATGGGGGTCTCCTGACTCCCCACAGATGATGTCAGTATAAGGTGTATGGGGGTCTCCTGACTCTCCACAGATGATGTCAGTATAAGGTGTATGGGGGTCTCCTGACTCTCCACAGATGATGTCAGTATAAGGTGTATGGGGGTCTCCTGACTCTCTACAGACAGATGATGTCAGTATAAGGTGTATGGGGGTCTCCTGACTCTCCACAGATGATGTCAGTATAAGGTGTATGGGGGTCTCCTGACTCTCCACAGATGATGTCAGTATAAGGTGTATGGGGTCTCCTTACTCTGCACAGATGATGTCAGTATAAGATGTATGGGGGTCTCCTGACTCTATACAGACAGATGATGTCAGTATAAGGTGTATGGGGGTCTCCTGACTCTCCACAGATGATGTCAGTATAAGGTATATGGGGGTCTCCTGACTCTCCACAGATGATGTCAGTATAAGGTGTATTGGGGTCTCCTGACTCCCACAGATGATGTCAGTATAAGGTGTATGGGGGTCTCCTGACTCTCTACAGATGATGTCAGTATAAGGTGTATGGGGGTCTCCTGACTCTCCACAGATGATGTCAGTATAAGGTGTATGGGGGTCTCCTGACTCTCCACAGATGATGTCAGTATAAGGTGTATGGGGGTCTCCTGACTCTCCACAGATGATGTCAGTATAAGGTGTATGAGGGTCTCCTGACTCTCCACAGATGATGTCAGTATAAGGTGTATGGGGGTCTCCTGACTCCCCACAGATGATGTCAGTATAAGGTATATGGGGTCTCCTGACTCCCTACAGATGATGTCAGTATAAGGTGTATGGGGGTCTCCTGACTCTCCACAGACACATGATGCAGTATAAGGTATATGGGGGTCTCCTGACTCTCTACAGATGATGTCAGTATAAGGTGTATGGGGTCTCCTGACTCCCCACAGACAGATGATGTCAGTATAAGGTGTATGGGGGTCTCCTGACTCTCCACAGATGATGTCAGTATAAGGTGTATGGGGGTCTCCTGACTCTCAACAGATGATGTCAGTATAAGGTGTATGGGGGTCTCCTGACTCTCTACAGACAGATGATGTCAGTATAAGGTGTATGGGGGTCTCCTGACTCTCTACAGACAGATGATGTCAGTATAAGGTGTATGGGGGTCTCCTGACTCTCTACAGACAGATGATGTCAGTATAAGGTGTATGGGGGTCTCCTGACTCTCCACAGATGATGTCAGTATAAGGTGTATGGGGGTCTCCTGACTCCCCACAGACAGATGATGTCAGTATAAGGTGTATGGGGGTCTCCTGACTCTCCACAGATGATGTCAGTATAAGGTGTATGGGGGTCTCCTGACTCTCTACAGACAGATGATGTCAGTATAAGGTGTATGGGGGTCTCCTGACTCCCCACAGATGATGTCAGTATAAGGTGTATGGGGGTCTCCTGACTCCCCACAGACAGATGATGTCAGTATAAGGTGTATGGGGGTCTCCTGACTCTCCACAGACAGATGATGTCAGTATAAGGTGTATGGGGTCTCCTGACTCTCCACAGATGATGTCAGTATAAGGTGTATGGGGGTCTCCTGACTCTCCACAGATGATGTCAGTATAAGGTGTATGGGGGTCTCCTGACTCTCCACAGACAGATGATGTCAGTATAAGGTGTATGGGGGTCTCCTGACTCTCTACAGATGATGTCAGTATAAGGTGTATGGGGGTCTCCTGACTCCTCACAGACAGATGATGTCAGTATAAGGTGTATGGGGGTCTCCTGACTCCCCACAGATGATGTCAGTATAAGGTGTATGGGGGTCTCCTGACTCCCCCAGACAGATGATGTCAGTATAAGGTGTATGGGGGTCTCCTGACTCTCCACAGATGATGTCAGTATAAGGTGTATGGGGGTCTCCTGACTCCCACAGACAGATGATGTCAGTATAAGGTGTATGGGGGTCTCCTGACTCTCCACAGATGATGTCAGTATAAGGTGTATGGGGGTCTCCTGACTCTCCATCAGATGATGTCAGTATAAGGTGTATGGGGGTCTCCTGACTCTCCACAGATGATGTCAGTATAAGGTGTATGGGGGTCTCCTGACTCTCCACAGACAGATGATGTCAGTATAAGGTGTATGGGGGTCTCCTGACTCTCTACAGACAGATGATGTCAGTATAAGGTGTATGGGGGTCTCCTGACTCTCCACAGATGATGTCAGTATAAGGTGTATGGAAGTCTCCTGACTCCCCACAGACAGATGTCAGTATAAGGTGTATGGGGGTCTCCTGACTCTCTACAGATGATGTCAGTATAAGGTGTATGGGGGTCTCCTGACTCCCCACAGATGATGTCAGTATAAGGTGTATGGGGGTCTCCTGACTCTCCACAAACAGATGATGTCAGTATAAGGTGTATGGGGGTCTCCTGACTCTCCACAGATGATGTCAGTATAAGGTGTATGGGGGTCTCCTGACTCCCCACAGATGATGTCAGTATAAGGTGTATGGGGGTCTCCTGACTCCACACAGATGATGTCAGTATAAGGTGTATGGGGGTCTCCTGACTCCCCACAGATGATGTCAGTATAAGGTGTATGGGGGTCTCCTGACTCTCCACAGAAAGATGTCAGTATAAGGTGTATGGGGGTCTCCTGACTCTCCACAGATGATGTCAGTATAAGGTGTATGGGGGTCTCCTGACTCTCCCAACAGATGATGTCAGTATAAGGTGTATGGGGGTCTCCTGACTCTCCACAGACATGATGTCAGTATAAGGTGTATGGGGGTCTCCTGACTCTCCACAGATGATGTCAGTATAAGGTGTATGGGGGTCTCCTGACTCCCACAGACAGATGATGTCAGTATAAGGTGTATGGGGGTCTCCTGACTCTCCACAGATGATGTCAGTATAAGGTGTATGGGGGTCTCCTGACTCTCTACAGATGATGTCAGTATAAGGTGTATGGGGGTCTCCTGACTCTCCCACAGATGATGTCAGTATAAGGTGTATGGGGGTCTCCTGACTCTCCACAGATGATGTCAGTATAAGGTGTATGGGGGTCTCCTGACTCTCCACAGATGATGTCAGTATAAGGTGTATGGGGGTCTCCTGACTCCCCACAGACAGATGATGTCAGTATAAGGTGTATGGGGGTCTCCTGACTCTCTACAGATGATGTCAGTATAAGGTGTATGGGGGTCTCCTGACTCCCCACAGATGATGTCAGTATAAGGTGTATGGGGGTCTCCTGACTCTCCCAACAGATGATGTCAGTATAAGGTGTATGGGGGTCTCCTGACTCTCCAACAGATGATGTCAGTATAAGGTGTATGGGGGTCTCCTGACTCTCCAGACAGATGATGTCAGTATAAGGTGTATGGGGGTCTCCTGACTCTCCCAGACAGATGATGTCAGTATAAGGTGTATGGGGGTCTCCTGACTCTCCCCAGACAGATGATGTCAGTATAAGGTGTATGGGGGTCTCCTGACTCTCTACAGAAGATGATGTCAGTATAAGGTGTATGGGGGTCTCCTGACTCTCCACAGATGATGTCAGTATAAGGTGTATGGGGGTCTCCTGACTCTCCACAGATGATGTCAGTATAAGGTGTATGGGGGTCTCCTGACTCTCCTACAGATGATGTCAGTATAAGGTGTATGGGGGTCTCCTGACTCCTCCACAGACAGATGATGTCAGTATAAGGTGTATGGGGGTCTCCTGACTCCCTACAGATGATGTCAGTATAAGGTGTATGGGGGTCTCCTGACTCCCCTACAGATGATGTCAGTATAAGGTGTATGGGGGTCTCCTGACTCTCCCTACAGATGATGTCAGTATAAGGTGTATGGGGGTCTCCTGACTCTCTACAGATGATGTCAGTATAAGGTGTATGGGGGTCTCCTGACTCCTCACAGACAGATGATGTCAGTATAAGGTGTATGGGGTCTCCTGACTCTCCCAACAGATGATGTCAGTATAAGGTGTATGGGGGTCTCCTGACTCTCTACAGATGATGTCAGTATAAGGTGTATGGGGGTCTCCTGACTCCACAGACAGATGATGTCAGTATAAGGTGTATGGGGGTCTCCTGACTCTCCACAGACAGATGATGTCAGTATAAGGTGTATGGGGGTCTCCTGACTCTCCACAGACAGATGATGTCAGTATAAGGTGTATGGGGGTCTCCTGACTCTCCACAGACAGATGATGTCAGTATAAGGTGTATGGGGGTCTCCTGACTCTCTACAGATGATGTCAGTATAAGGTGTATGGGGGTCTCCTGACTCTCCACAGATGATGTCAGTATAAGGTGTATGGGGGTCTCCTGACTCTCCACAGACAGATGATGTCAGTATAAGGTGTATGGGGGTCTCCTGACTCTCCACAGATGATGTCAGTATAAGGTGTATGGGGGTCTCCTGACTCTCCACAGACAGATGATGTCAGTATAAGGTGTATGGGGGTCTCCTGACTCTCCACAGACAGATGATGTCAGTATAAGGTGTATGGGGGTCTCCTGACTCTCTACAGACAGATGATGTCAGTATAAGGTGTATGGGGGTCTCCTGACTCCCCACAGATGATGTCAGTATAAGGTGTATGGGGGTCTCCTGACTCTCTACAGATGATGTCAGTATAAGGTGTATGGGGGTCTCCTGACTCTCTGCAGATGATGTCAGTATAAGGTGTATGGGGGTCTCCTGACTCCCCACAGACAGATGATGTCAGTATAAGGTGTATGGGGGTCTCCTGACTCTCTGCAGATGATGTCAGTATAAGGTGTATGGGGGTCTCCTGACTCCCCATAGATGATGTCAGTATAAGGTGTATGGGGCTCTCCTGACTCCCCTCAGATGATGTCAGTATAAGGTGTATGGGGGTCTCCTGACTCTCTACAGACAGATGATGTCAGTATAAGGTGTATGGGGGTCTCCTGACTCTCTACAGATGATGTCAGTATAAGGTGTATGGGGGTCTCCTGACTCTCCACAGACAGATGCTGTCAGTATAAGGTGTATGGGGGTCTCCTGACTCTCCACAGATGATGTCAGTATAAGGTGTATGGGGGTCTCCTGACTCTCCATAGATGATGTCAGTATAAGGTGTATGGGGGTCTCCTGACTCTCCACAGACAGATGATGTCAGTATAAGGTGTATGGGGGTCTCCTGACTCTCCACAGACAGATGATGTCACTATAAGGTGTATGGGGGTCTCCTGACTCTCTACAGACAGATGATGTCAGTATAAGGTGTATGGGGGTCTCCTGACTCCACACAGATGATGTCGGTATAAGGTGTATGGGGGGTCTCCTGACTCCCCACAAATGATGTCAGTATAAGGTGTATGGGGGTCTCCGGACTCTCCACAAACAGATGATGCCAGTATAAGGTGTATGGGGGTCTCCTGACTCTGCACAGATGATGTCAGTATAAGGTGTATGGGGGTCTCCTGACTCTTCACAGACAGATGATGTCAGTATAAGGTGTATGGGGGTCTCCTGACTCTCCACAGACAGATGATGTCAGTATAAGGTGTATGGGGGTCTCCTGACTCTCTACAGATGATGTCAGTATAAGGTGTATGGGGGTCTCCTGACTCTCCACAGACAGATGATGTCAGTATAAGGTGTATGGGGGTCTCCTGACTCTCCACAGACAGATGATGTCAGTATAAGGTGTATGGGGGTCTCCTGACTCCCCACAGATGATGTCAGTATAAGGTGTATGGGGGGCTCCTGACTCCCCACAGACAGATGTCAGTATAAGGTGTATGGGGGTCTCCTGACTCTCCACAGATGATGTCAGTATAAGGTGTATGGGGGTCTCCTGACTCCCCACAGATGATGTCAGTATAAGGTGTATGGGGGTCTCCTGACTCCCCCAGACAGATGATGTCAGTATAAGGTGTATGGGGTCTCCTGACTCTCCACAGAATGATGTCAGTATAAGGTGTATGGGGGTCTCCTGACTCTCCCTACAGATGATGTCAGTATAAGGTGTATGGGGGTCTCCTGACTCTCTACAGATGATGTCAGTATAAGGTGTATGGGGGTCTCCTGACTCTCTACAGAAGATGATGTCAGTATAAGGTGTATGGGGGTCTCCTGACTCTCCACAGACAGATGATGTCAGTATAAGGTGTATGGGGGTCTCCTGACTCTCCCAGACAGATGATGTCAGTATAAGGTGTATGGGGGTCTCCTGACTCTCTACAGATGATGTCAGTATAAGGTGTATGGTGGTCTCCTGACTCCCCACAGATGATGTCAGTATAAGGTGTATGGGGGTCTCCTGACTCTCTACAGACAGATGATGTCAGCATAAGGTGTATGGGGGTCTCCTGACTCTCCACAGACAGATGATGTCAGTATAAGGTGTATGGGGGTCTCCTGACTCTCTACAGACAGATGATGTCAGTATAAGGTGTATGGGGGTCTCCTGACTCCCCCAGACAGATGATGTCAGTATAAGGTGTATGGGGGTCTCCTGACTCCCCCCAGACAGATGATGTCAGTATAAGGTGTATGGGGGTCTCCTGACTCTCTACAGACAGATGATGTCAGCATAAGGTATATGGGGGGCTCCTGACTCTCCACAGATGATGTCAGTATAAGGTGTATGGGGGTCTCCTGACTCTCCACAGATGATGTCAGTATAAGGTGTATGGGGGTCTCCTGACTCTCTGCAGATGATGTCAGTGTAAGGTGTATGGGGGTCTCCTGACTCCCCACAGACAGATGATGTCAGTATAAGGTGTATGGGGGTCTCCTTACTCCCCACAGATGATGTCAGTATAAGGTGTATGGGGGTCTCCTGACTCCCCTCAGATGATGTCAGTATAAGGTGTATGGGGGTCTCCTGACTCTCTACAGATGATGTCAGTATAAGGTGTATGGGGGTCTCCTGACTCTCTACAGACAGATGATGTCAGTATAAGGTGTATGGGGGTCTCCTGACTCCTCACAGACAGATGATGCCAGTATAAGGTGTATGGGGGTCTCCTGACTCTCCACAGATGATGTCAGTATAAGGTGTATGGGGGTCTCCTGACTCTCTACAGATGATGTCAGTATAAGGTGTATGGGGGTCTCCTGACTCTCTACAGACAGATGATGTCAGTATAAGGTGTATGGGGGTCTCCTGACTCTCCACAGACAGATGATGCCAGTATAAGGTGTATGGGGGTCTCCTGACTCTCCACAGACAAATGATGTCAGTATAAGTTGTATGGGGGTCTCCTGAACCTCCACAGACAGATGATGCCAGTATAAGGTGTATGGGGGTCTCCTGACTCTCTACAGATGATGTCAGTATAAGGTGTATGGGGGTCTCCTGACTCTCTACAGATGATGTCAGTATAAGGTGTATGGGGGTCTCCTGACTCTCCACAGACAGATGATGTCAGTATAAGGTGTATGGGGGTCTCCTGACTCTCCACAGATGATGTCAGTATAAGGTGTATGGGGGGCTCCTGACTCTCCACAGACAGATGATGTCAGTATAAGGTGTATGGGGGTCTCCTGACTCTCCACAGACACATGATGTCAGTATAAGGTGTATGGGGGTCTCCTGACTCTCTACAGACAGATGATGTCAGTATAAGGTGTATGGGGGGCTCCTGACTCTCCACAGATGATGTCAGTATAAGGTGTATGGGGGTCTCCTGACTCTCTACAGATGATGTCAGTATAAGGTGTATGGGGGTCTCCTGACTCTCTACAGATGATGTCAGTATAAGGTGTATGGGGGTCTCCTGACTCCTCACAGACAGATGATGTCAGTATAAGGTGTATGGGGGTCTCCTGACTCTCCTGACAGATGATGTCAGTATAAGGTGTATGGGGGTCTCCTGACTCCCCACAGATGATGTCAGTATAAGGTGTATGGGGTCTCCTGACTCCCCTCAGATGATGTCAGTATAAGGTGTATGGGGGTCTCCTGACTCTCTACAGACAGATGATGTCAGTATAAGGTGTATGGGGGTCTCCTGACTCTCTACAGACAGATGATGTCAGTATAAGGTGTATGGGGGTCTCCTGACTCCCCACAGACAGATGATGTCAGTATAAGGTGTATGGGGGTCTCCTGACTCTCCACAGATGATGTCAGTATAAGGTGTATGGGGGTCTCCTGACTCTCCATAGATGATGTCAGTATAAGGTGTATGGGGGTCTCCTGACTCTCCACAGACAGATGATGTCAGTATAAGGTGTATGGGGGTCTCCTGACTCTCCACAGACAGATGATGTCAGTATAAGGTGTATGGGGGTCTCCTGACTCTCTACAGACAGATGATGTCAGTATAAGGTGTATGGGGGTCTCCTGACTCTCACAGACAGATGATGTCAGTATAAGGTGTATGGGGGGTCTCCTGACTCCCCACAGATGATGTCAGTATAAGGTGTATGGGGGTCTCCTGACTCTCCACAACAGATGATGTCCAGTATAAGGTGTATGGGGGTCTCCTGACTCTCCAACAGATGATGTCAGTATAAGGTGTATGGGGGTCTCCTGACTCTTCCACAGATGATGTCAGTATAAGGTGTATGGGGGTCTCCTGACTCTCCACAGACAGATGATGTCAGTATAAGGTGTATGGGGGTCTCCTGACTCTCCACAGACAGATGATGTCAGTATAAGGTGTATGGGGGTCTCCTGACTCTCCACAGATGATGTCAGTATAAGGTGTATGGGGGTCTCCTGACTCTCCACAGATGATGTCAGTATAAGGTGTATGGGGGTCTCCTGACTCCACAGACAGATGATGTCAGTATAAGGTGTATGGGGGTCTCCTGACTCTCCACAGATGATGTCAGTATAAGGTGTATGGGGGTCTCCTGACTCTCCTACAGACAGATGATGTCAGTATAAGGTGTATGGGGGTCTCCTGACTCTCCACAGATGATGTCAGTATAAGGTGTATGGGGGTCTCCTGACTCTCCACAGATGATGTCAGTATAAGGTGTATGGGGGTCTCCTGACTCTCCACAGAATGATGTCAGTATAAGGTGTATGGGGGTCTCCTGACTCCCCAACAGATGATGTCAGTATAAGGTGTATGGGGGTCTCCTGACTCCCCACAGACAGATGATGTCAGTATAAGGTGTATGGGGGTCTCCTGACTCCCCAGACAGATGATGTCAGTATAAGGTGTATGGGGGTCTCCTGACTCTCTACAGATGATGTCAGTATAAGGTGTATGGGGGTCTCCTGACTCTCCAGACAGATGATGTCAGTATAAGGTGTATGGGGGTCTCCTGACTCTCACGACAGATGATGTCAGTATAAGGTGTATGGGGGTCTCCTGACTCTCTCCAACAGATGATGTCAGTATAAGGTGTATGGGGGTCTCCTGACTCTCCCAGACAGATGATGTCAGTATAAGGTGTATGGGGGTCTCCTGACTCTCCAGACAGATGATGTCAGTATAAGGTGTATGGGGGTCTCCTGACTCCTCCACAGATGATGTCAGTATAAGGTGTATGGGGGTCTCCTGACTCTCCACAGACAGATGATGTCAGTATAAGGTGTATGGGGGTCTCCTGACTCTCCAGACAGATGATGTCAGTATAAGGTGTATGGGGGTCTCCTGACTCTCTACAGACAGATGATGTCAGTATAAGGTGTATGGGGGTCTCCTGACTCTCCACAGACAGATGATGTCAGTATAAGGTGTATGGGGGTCTCCTGACTCTCCACAGATGATGTCAGTATAAGGTGTATGGGGGTCTCCTGACTCTCTGCAGATGATTGTCAGTATAAGGTGTATGGGGGTCTCCTGACTCCCCACAGACAGATGATGTCAGTATAAGGTGTATGGGGGTCTCCTGACTCTCCACAGATGATGTCAGTATAAGGTGTATGGGGGTCTCCTGACTCCCCTCAGATGATGTCAGTATAAGGTGTATGGGGGTCTCCTGACTCTCTACAGATGATGTCAGTATAAGGTGTATGGGGGTCTCCTGACTCTCTACAGACAGATGATGTCAGTATAAGGTGTATGGGGGTCTCCTGACTCCTCACAGACAGATGATGCCAGTATAAGGTGTATGGGGGTCTCCTGACTCTCCACAGATGATGTCAGTATAAGGTGTATGGGGGTCTCCTGACTCTCTACAGATGATGTCAGTATAAGGTGTATGGGGGTCTCCTGACTCTCTACAGACAGATGATGTCAGTATAAGGTGTATGGGGGTCTCCTGACTCTCCACAGACAGATGATGCCAGTATAAGGTGTATGGGGGTCTCCTGACTCCCCACAGATGATGTCAGTATAAGGTGTATGGGGGTCTCCTGACTCCCCTCAGATGATGTCAGTATAAGGTGTATGGGGGTCTCCTGACTCTCTACAGATGATGTCAGTATAAGGTGTATGGGGGTCTCCTGACTCTCTACAGACAGATGATGTCAGTATAAGGTGTATGGGGGTCTCCTGACTCCTCACAGACAGATGATGCCAGTATAAGGTGTATGGGGGTCTCCTGACTCTCCACAGATGATGTCAGTATAAGGTGTATGGGGGTCTCCTGACTCTCTACAGATGATGTCAGTATAAGGTGTATGGGGGTCTCCTGACTCTCTACAGATGATGTCAGTATAAGGTGTATGGGGGTCTCCTGACTCTCCACAGACAGATGATGTCAGTATAAGGTGTATGGGGGTCTCCTGACTCTCCACAGATGATGTCAGTATAAGGTGTATGGGGGGCTCCTGACTCTCCACAGACAGATGATGTCAGTATAAGGTGTATGGGGGTCTCCTGACTCTCCACAGACAGATGATGTCACTATAAGGTGTATGGGGGTCTCCTGACTCTCTACAGACAGATGATGTCAGTATAAGGTGTATGGGGGTCTCCTGACTCCCCACAGATGATGTCAGTATAAGGTGTATGGGGGTCTCCTGACTCTCTACAGATGATGTCAGTATAAGGTATATGGGGGTCTCCTGACTCCTCACAGACAGATGATGTCAGTATAAGGTGTATGGGGGTCTCCTTACTCCCCACAGACACATAATGTCAGTATAAGGTGTATGGGGGTCTCCTGACGCCCCACAGATGATGTCAGTATAAGGTGTATGGGGGTCTCCTGACTCTCTACAGACAGATGATGTCAGTATAAGGTGTATGGGGGTCTCCTGACTCTCTACAGATGATGCCAGTATAAGGTGTATGGGGGTCTCCTGACTCTCTCCAGACAGATGATGTCAGTATAAGGTGTATGGGGGTCTCCTGACTCTCTACAGACAGATGATGTCAGTATAAGGTGTATGGGGGTCTCCTGACTCTCTACAGATGATGTCAGTATAAGGTGTATGGTGGTCTCCTGACTCCCCACAGATGATGTCAGTATAAGGTGTATGGGGGTCTCCTGACTCTCTACAGACAGATGATGTCAGCATAAGGTGTATGGGGGTCTCCTGACTCTCCACAGACAGATGATGTCAGTATAAGGTGTATGGGGGTCTCCTGACTCTCCACAGACAGATGATGTCAGTATAAGGTGTATAGGGGTCTCCTGACTCTCTACAGATGATGTCAGTATAAGGTATATGGGGGTCTCCTGACTCTCTACAGACAGATGATGTCAGTATAAGGTTTATGGGGGTCTCCTGACTCTCTGCAGATGATGTCAGTATAAGGTGTATGGGGGTCTCCTGACTCCCCACAGATGATGTCAGTATAAGGTGTATGGGGGTCTCCTGACTCTCCACAGATGATGTCAGTATAAGGTGTATGGGGGTCTCCTGACTCTCCACAGATGATGTCAGTATAAGGTGTATGGGGGTCTCCTGACTCCCCACAGATGATGTCAGTATAAGGTGTATGGGGGTCTCCTGACTCCCCACAGACAGATGATGTCAGTATAAGGTGTATGGGGGTCTCCTGACTCCCCACAGACAGATGTCAGTATAAGGTGTATGGGGTTCTCCTGACTCTCTACAGATGATGTCAGTATAAGGTGTATGGGGGTCTCCTGACTCTGCACAGATGATGTCAGTATAAGGTGTATGGGGGTCTCCTGACTCCCCACAGATGATGTCAGTATAAGGTTTATGGGGGTCTCCTGACTCTCTACAGACAGATGATGTCAGTATAATGTGTATGGGGGTCTCCTGACTCTCCACAGATGATGTCAGAATAAGGTGTATGGGGGTCTCCTGACTCCCCACAGATGATGTCAGTATAAGGTATATGGGGGTCTCCTGACTCTCTACAGACAGATGATGTCAGTATAAGGTTTATGGGGGTCTCCTGACTCTCCACAGATGATGTCAGTATAATGTGTATGGGGGTCTCCTGACTCCCCACAGATGATGTCAGAATAAGGTGTATGGGGGTCTCCTGACTCCCCCCAGACAAATGATGTCAGTATAAGGTGTATGGGGTTTTCCTGACTCTCTACAGATGATGTCAGTATAAGGTGTATGGGGGTCTCCTGACTCTGCACAGATGATGTCAGTATAAGATGTATGGGGGGCTCCTGACTCTCCACAGATGATGTCAGTATAATGTGTATGGGGGTCTCCTGACTCTCCACAGATGATGTCAGTATAAGATGTATGGGGGTCTCCTGACTCCCCCCAGACAGATGATGTCAGTATAAGGTGTATGGGGTTCTCCTGACTCTCTACAGATGATGTCAGTATAAGGTGTATGGGGGTCTCCTGACTCTGCACAGATGATGTCAGTATAAGATGTATGGGGGTCTCCTGACTCTCTACAGACAGATGATGTCAGTATAAGGTGTATGGGGGTCTCCTGACTCTCTACAGATGATGTCAGTATAAGGTGTATGGGGGTCTCCTGACTCTCCACAGATGATGTCAGTATAAGGTGTATGGGGGTCTCCTGACTCCCCACAGACAGATGAAGTCACTATAAGATGTATGGGGGTCTCTTGACTCTCCACAGACAGATGATGTCACTATAAGGTGTATGGGGGTCTCCTGACTCTGCACAGATGATGTCAGTATAAGATGTATGGGGGTCTCCTGACTCTCTACAGACAGATGATGTCAGTATAAGGTGTATGGGGGTCTCCTGACTCCCCACAGACAGTTGATGTCAGTATAAGGTGTATGGGGGTCTCCTGACTCTCCACAGATGATGTCAGTATAAGGTGTATGGGGGTCTCCTGACTCTCCACAGATGATGTCAATATAAGGTGTATGGGGGTCTCCTGACTCTCCACAGATGATGTCAGTATAAGGTGTATGGGGGTCTCCTAACTCTCCACAGATGATGTCAGTATAAGGTGTATGGGGGTCTCCTGACTCTCTACAGATGATGTCAGTATAAGGTGTATGGGGGTCTCCTAACTCTCCACAGATGATGTCAGTATACGGTGTATGGGGGTCTCCTGACTCTGCACAGATGATGTCAGTATAAGGTGTATGGGGGTCTCCTGACTCTCTACAGACAGATGATGTCAGTATAAGGTGTATGGGGGTCTCCTGACTCTCCACAGATGATGTCAGTATAAGGTGTATGGGGGTCTCCTGACTCCCCACAGATGATGTCAGTATAAGGTATATGGGGGTCTCCTGACTCTCTACAGACAGATGATGTCAGTATAAGGTTTATGGGGGTCTCCTGACTCTCCACAGATGATGTCAGTATAAGGTGTATGGGGGTCTCCTGACTCTCCACAGATGATGTCAGTATAAGGTGTATGGGGGTCTCCTGACTCTCCACAGATGATGTCAGTATAAGGTGTATGGGGGTCTCCTGACTCTCCACAGACAGATGATGTCACTATAAGGTGTATGGGGGTCTCCTGACTCTGCACAGATGATGTCAGTATAAGATGTATGGGGGTCTCCTGACTCTCTACAGATGATGTCAGTATAAGGTGTATGGGGGTCTCCTAACTCTCCACAGATGATGTCAGTATAAGGTGTATGGGGGTCTCCTGACTCTGCACAGATGATGTCAGTATAAGGTGTATGGGGGTCTCCTGACTCTCTACAGACAGATGATGTCAGTATAAGGTGTATGGGGGTCTCCTGACTCCCCACAGATGATGTCAGTATAAGGTATATGGGGGTCTCCTGACTCTCTACAGACAGATGATGTCAGTATAAGGTTTATGGGGGTCTCCTGACTCTCCACAGATGATGTCAGTATAAGGTGTATGGGGGTCTCCTGACTCCCCACAGATGATGTCAGTATAAGTTGTATAGGGGTCTCCTGACTCCCCACAGACAGATGATGTCAGTATAAGGTGTATGGGGGTCTCCTGACTCTCCACAGATGATGTCAGTATAAGGTGTATGGGGGTCTCCTGACTCCCCACAGAAAGATGAAGTCACTATAAGATGTATGGGGGTCTCCTGACTCTGCACAGATGATGTCAGTATAAGATGTATGGGGGTCTCCTGACTCTCTACAGACAGATGATGTCAGTATAAGGTGTATGGGGGTCTCCTGACTCTCCACAGATGATGTCAGTATAAGGTGTATGGGGGTCTCCTGACTCTCTACAGACAGATGATGCCAGTATAAGGTGTATGGGGGTCTCCTCACTCTCCACAGACAGATGATGTCAGTATAAGGTGTATGGGGGTCTCCTGACTCTCTACAGATGATGTCAGTATAAGGTGTATGGGGGTCTCCTGACTCTCCACAGATGTCAGTATAAGGTGTATGGGGGTCTCCTGACTCTCTACAGACAGATGATGTCAGTATAAGGTGTATGGGGGTCTCCTTACTCCCCTCAGATAATGTCAGTATAAGGTGTATGGGGGTCTCCTGACTCTCCACAGATGATGTCAGCATAAGGTGTATGGGGGTCTCCTGACTCCACACAGATGATGTCAGTATAAGGTGTATGGGGGTCTCCTGACTCTCCACAGATGATGTCAGCATAAGGTGTATGGGGGTCTCCTGACTCCACACAGATGATGTCAGTATAAGGTGTATGGGGGTCTCCTGACTCCACAGACAGATGATGTCAGTATAATGTGTATGGGGGTCTACTTACTCCTCACAGACAGATGATGTCAGTATAAGGTGTATGGGGGTCTCCTGACTCCCCTCAGATGATGTCAGTATAAGGTGTATGGGGGTCTCCTGACTCTCTACAGACAGATGATGTCAGTATAAGGTGTATGGGGGTCTCCTGACTCTCCACAGACAGATGATGTCAGTATAAGGTGTATGGGGGTCTCCTGACTCTCCACAGACAGATGATGTCAGTATAAGGTGTATGGGGGTCTCCTGACTCTCTACAGATGATGTCAGTATAAGGTGTATGGGGGTCTCCTGACTCTCTACAGATGATGTCAGTATAAGGTGTATGGGGGTCTCCTGACTCTCCACAGATGATGTCAGTATAAGGTGTATGGGGGTCTCCTGACTCTCCACAGACAGATGATGTCAGTATAAGGTGTATGGGGGTCTCCTGACTCTCCACAGACAGATGATGTCAGTATAAGGTGTATGGGGGTCTCCTGACTCTCTACAGATGATGTCAGTATAAGGTGTATGGGGGTCTCCTGACTCTCTACAGATGATGTCAGTATAAGGTGTATGGGGGTCTCCTGACTCTCCACAGATGATGTCAGTATAAGGTATATGGGGGTCTCCTGACTCTCCACAGATGATGTCAGTATAAGGTATATGGGGGTCTCCTGACTCTCTACAGACAGATGATGTCAGTATAAGGTTTATGGGAGTCTCCTGACTCTCTGCAGATGATGTCAGTATAAGGTGTAATGGGGTCTCCTGACTCCCCACAGATGATGTCAGTATAAGGTGTATGGGGGTCTCCTGACTCCCCACAGATGATGTCAGTATAAGGTGTATGGGGGTCTCCTGACTCTCTACAGATGATGTCAGTATAAGGTGTATGGGGGTCTCCTCATTCTCTACAGATGATGTCAGTATAAGATGTATGGGGGTCTCCTGACTCTCTACAGACAGATGATGTCAGTATAAGGTGTATGGGGGTCTCCTGACTCTCTACAGACAGATGATGTCAGTATAAGGTGTATGGGGGTCTCCTGACTCTCTACAGTCAGATGATGTCAGTATAAGGTGTATGGGGGTCTCCTGACTCCCCACAGATGATGTCAGTATAAGGTGTATGGGGGTCTCCTGACTCCCCACAGATGATGTCAGTATAAGGTGTATGGGGGTCTCCTGACTCCCCACAGATGATGTCAGTATAAGGTGTATGGGGGTCTCCTGACTCTCCACAGATGATGTCAGTATAAGGTATATGGGGGTCTCCTGACTCCTCACAGACAGATGATGTCAGTATAAGGTGTATGGGGGTCTCCTGACTCCCCACAGACAGATAATGTCAGTATAAGGTGTATGGGGGTCTCCTGACTCTCCACAGATGGTGTCAGTATAAGGTGTATGGGGGTCTCCTGACTCTCTACAGACAGATGATGTCAGTATAAGGTGTATGGGGGTCTCCTGACTCCCCACAGACAGATGATGTCAGTATAAGGTGTATGGGGGTCTCCTGACTCCCCACAGATGATGTCAGTATAAGGTGTATGGGGGTCTCCTGACTCTCCACAGATGATGTCAGTATAAGGTGTATGGGGGTCTCCTGACTCTCCACAGATGATGTCAGTATAGGGTATATGGGGGGTCTCCTGACTCTCTACAGATGATGTCAGTATAGGGTATATGGGGGTCTCCTGACTCTCTACAGACAGATGATGTCAGTATAAGGTGTATGGGGGTCTCCTGACTCTCCACAGATGATGTCAGTATAAGGTGTATGGGGGTCTCCTGACTCTCTACAGACAGATGATGTCAGTATAAGGTGTATGGGGGTCTCCTGACTCCCCACAGACAGATGATGTCAGTATAAGGTGTATGGGGGTCTCCTGACTCCCCACAGATGATGTCAGTATAAGGTGTATGGGGGTCTCCTGACTCCTCACAGACACATGATGTCAGTATAAGGTGTATGGGGGTCTCCTGACTCTCTACAGACAGATGATGTCAGTATAAGGTGTATGGGGGTCTCCTGACTCTCCACAGATGATGTCAGTATAAGGTATATGGGGGTCTCCTGACTCTCTACAGATGTCAGTATAAGGTGTATGGGGGTCTCCTGACTCCTCACAGACACATGATGTCAGTATAAGGTGTATGGGGGTCTCCTGACTCTCTACAGACAGATGATGTCAGTATAAGGTGTATGGGGGTCTCCTGACTCTCCACAGATGATGTCAGTATAAGGCGTATGGGGGTCTCCTGACTCTCTACAGACAGATGATGTCAGTATAAGGTGTATGGGGGTCTCCTGACTCTCCACAGATGATGTCAGTATAAGGTGTATGGGGGTCTCCTGACTCTCCACAGATGATGTCAGTATAAGGTGTATGGGGGTCTCCTGACTCTCCACAGATGATGTCAGTATAAGGTGTATGGGGGTCTCCTGACTCCCCCCAGACAGATGATGTCAGTATAAGGTGTATGGGGGTCTCCTGACTCTCTACAGACAGATGTCAATATAAGGTGTATGGGGGTCTCCTGACTCTCTACAGACAAATGATGTCAGTATAAGGTGTATGGGGGTCTCCTGACTCCCCCCAGACAGATGATGTCAGTATAAGGTGCATGGGGGTCTCCTGACTCTCTACAGACAGATGATGTCAGTATAAGGTGTATTGGGGTCTCCTGACTCTCCACAGATGATGTCAGTATAAGGTGTATGGGTGACTCTCTACAGACAGATGATGTCAGTATAAGGTGTATGGGGGTCTCCTGACTCTCTACAGACAGATGATGTCAGTATAAGATGTATGGGGGTCTACTGACTCCCCACAGATGATGTCAGTATAAGGTGTATGGGGGTCTCCTGACTCCCCACAGATGATGTCAGTATAAGGTGTATGGGGGTCTCCTGACTCCCCACAGATGATGTCAGTATAAGGTGTATGGGGGACTCCTGACTCTCCACAGATGATGTCAGTATAAGGTATCTGGGGGTCTCCTGACTCCTCACAGACAGATGATGTCAGTATAAGGTGTATGGGGGTCTCCTGACTCCCCACAGACAGATGATGTCAGTATAAGGTGTATGGGGGTCTCCTGACTCTCTACAGACAGATGATGTCAGTATAAGGTGTATGGGGGTCTCCTGACTCTCTACAGACAGATGATGTCAGTATAAGGTGTATGGGGGTCTCCTGACTCTCTACAGACAGATGATGTCAGTATAAGGTGTATGGGGGTCTCCTGACTCTCTACAGATGATGTCAGTATAAGGTGTATGGGGGTCTCCTGACTCTCTACAGATGATGTCAGTATAAGGTGTATGGGGGTCTCCTGACTCTCTACAGACAGATGATGTCAGTATAAGGTGTATCGGGGTCTTCTGACTCTCTACAGACAGATGATGTCAGTATAAGGTGAATGGGGGTCTCCTGACTCCTCACAGACAGATGATGTCAGTATAAGGTGTATGGGGGTCTCCTGACTCTCTACAGACAGATGATGTCAGTATAAGGTGTATGGGGGTCTCCTGATTCTCTACAGACAGATGATGTCAGTATAAGGTGTATGGGGGTCTCTTGACTCTCCACAGATGATGTCAGTATAAGGTGTATGGGGGTCTCCTGACTCCCCACAGACAGATGATGTCAGTATAAGGTATATGGGGGTCTCCTGACTCTCCACAGATGATGTCAGTATAAGGTGTATTGGGGTCTCCTGACTCCCCACAGATGATGTCAGTATAAGGTGTATGGGGGTCTCCTGACTCCCCACAGATGATGTCAGTATAAAATGTATGGGGGTCTCCTGACTCTCTACAGATGATGTCAGTATAAGATGTATGGGGGTCTCCTGACTCCACACAGATGATGTCAGTATAAGGTGTATGGGGGTCTCCTGACTCCCCACAGATGATGTCAGTATAAGGTGTATGGGGGTCTCCTGACTCTCCACAGATGATGTCAGTATAAGGTGTATGGGGGTCTCCTGACTCCTCACAGACAGATGATGTCAGTATAAGGTGTATGGGGGTCTCCTGACTCCCCACAGATGATGTCATTATAAGGTGTATGGGGGTCTCCTGACTCCCCACAGATGATGTCAGTATAAGGTGTATGGGGGTCTCCTGACTCCTCACAGACAGATGATGTCAGTATAAGGTGTATGGGGGTCTCCTGACTCTCTACAGACAGATGATGTCAGTATAAGGTGTATGGGGGTCTCCTGACTCCCCACAGACACATGATGTCAGTATAAGGTGTCTGGGGGTCTCCTGACTCCCCACAGATGATGTCAGTATAAGGTGTATGGGGGTCTCCTGACTCTCTACAGATGATGTCAGTATAAGGTGTATAGGGGTCTTCTGACTCTCTACAGACAGATGATGTCAGTATAAGGTGTATGGGGGTCTCCTGACTCTGCACAGATGATGTCAGTATAAGGTGTATGGGGGTCTCCTGACTCTCTACAGATGATGCCAGTATAAGGTGTATGGGGGTCTCCTGACTCTCTACAGATGATGCCAGTATAAGGTGTATGGGGGTCTCCTGACTCCCCACAGATGATGTCAGTATAAGGTGTATGGGGGTCTCCTGACTCCCCACAGATGATGCCAGTATAAGGTGTATGGGGGTCTCCTGACTCTCTACAGACAGATGATGTCAGTATAAGGTGTATGGGGGTCTCCTGACTCTCTACAGACAGATGATGTCAGTATAAGGTGTATGGGGGTCTCCTGACTCTCTACAGACAGATGATGTCAGTATAAGGTGTATGGGGGTCTCCTGACTCCCCACAGACACATGATGTCAGTATAAGGTGTATGGGGGTCTCCTGACTCTCCACAGATGATGTCAGTATAAGGTGTATGGGGGTCTCCTGACTCTCTACAGATGATGTCAGTATAAGGTGTATAGGGGTCTTCTGACTCTCTACAGACAGATGATGTCAGTATAAGGTGTATGGGGGGTCTCCTGACTCTGCACAGATGATGTCAGTATAAGGTGTATGGGGGTCTCCTGACTCTCTACAGATGATGCCAGTATAAGGTGTATGGGGGTCTCCTGACTCTGCACAGATGATGTCAGTATAAGGTGTATGGGGGTCTCCTGACTCTCTACAGATGATGCCAGTATAAGGTGTATGGGGGTCTCCTGACTCTCTACAGATGATGCCAGTATAAGGTGTATGGGGGTCTCCTGACTCCCCACAGATGATGTCAGTATAAGGTGTATGGGGGTCTCCTGACTCCCCACAGATGATGCCAGTATAAGGTGTATGGGGGTCTCCTGACTCTCTACAGATGATGTCAGTATAAGGTGTATGGGGGTCTCCTGACTCTCTACAGATGATGTCAGTATAAGATGTATGGGGGTCTCCTGACTCTCTACAGATGATGTCAGTATAAGGTGTATAGGGGTCTTCTGACTCTCTACAGATGATGTCAGTATAAGGTGTATGGGGGTCTCCTGACTCTCCACAGATGATGTCAGTATAAGGTGTATGGGGGTCTCCTGACTCTCTACAGTTGATGTCAGTATAAGGTGTATGGGGGTCTCCTGACTCTCTACAGATGATGTCAGTATAAGGTGTATGGGGGTCTCCTGACTCTCTACAGATGATGTCAGTATAAGGTGTATGGGGGTCTCCTGACTCTCCACAGATGTCAGTATAAGGTGTATGGGGGTCTCCTGACTCTCCACAGATGATGTCAGTATAAGGTGTATGGGGGTCTCCTGACTCTCCACAGATGATGTCAGTATAAGGTGTATGGGGGTCTCCTGACTCTCTACAGTTGATGTCAGTATAAGGTGTATGGGGGTCTCCTGACTCTCTACAGATGATGTCAGTATAAGGTGTATGGGGGTCTCCTGACTCTCTACAGATGATGTCAGTATAAGGTGTATGGGGGTCTCCTGACTCTCCACAGATGTAAGTATAAGGTGTATGGGGGTCTCCTGACTCTCCACAGATGATGTCAGTATAAGGTGTATGGGGGTGTCCTGACTCCCCACAGATGATGCCAGTATAAGGTGTATGGGGGTCTCCTGACTCCACACAGATGATGTCAGTATAAGGTGTATGGGGGTCTCCTGACTCTCTACAGACAGATGATGTCAGTATAAGGTGTATGGGGGTCTCCTGACTCTCTACAGATGATGTCAGTATAAGGTGTATGGGGGTCTCCTCCCCTCCCAATAATTGTTGCTGTCTCTTATTATCAGGAAACGTCTTATATTTTCATGACGAGTTCACAAAATAATTGAATAAAAAACGACCATTTATTGTTTAGTGTCCAGTAGTCGTCATCACAAAGCAGCACGACCAGACATGATCCTGGGGGTGTCGGGGGTCTTACATTCCGGGGGTGCCTGCAGCTATTCTGGGAAACAAGGTATCACTGATGGCGGTGTATTGGGGGAGGGAGAGCTGTCCAACCATGTGGCCGGGGCATTAATGGTTGTATATCAGGGTGTATATATATATATATCCAGGTGTACACTCTGCTGGTTATATGTCAGGGTGTATATATATATATCCAGGTGTACACTCTGCTGGTTATATGTCAGGGTGTATATATATATATATCCAGGTGTACAGTATGTTGGTTATATGTCAGGGTGTATATATATATATCCAGGTGTACACTCTGCTGGTTATATGTCAGGGTGTATATATATATATATCCAGGTGTACACTCTGCTAGTTATATGTCAGGGTGTATATATATATATCCAGGTGTACACTCTGCTAGTTATATATCAGGGTGTATATATATATATATATATATATCCAGGTGTACACTCTTCTGGTTATATGTCAGGGTGTATATATATATATATATCCAGATGTACACTCTGCTAGTTATATGTCAGGGTGTATATATATATATATATCCAGGTGTACACTCTGCTGGTTATATGTCAGGGTGTATATATATATATATCCAGGTGTACACTCTGCTGGTTATATGTCAGGGTGTATATATATATATATATCCAGGTGTACACTCTTCTGGTTATATGTCAGGGTGTATATATATATATATCCAGGTGTACACTCTGCTGGTTATATGTCAGGGTGTATATATATATATATCCAGGTGTACACTCTGCTGGTTATATGTCAGGGTGTATATATATATATATCCAGGTGTACACTCTGCTGGTTATATGTCAGGGTGTATATATATATATCCAGGTGTACACTCTGCTGGTTATATGTCAGGGTGTATATATATATATCCAGGTGTACACTCTGCTAGTTATATGTCAGGGTGTATATATATATATCCAGGTGTACACTCTGCTAGTTATATGTCAGGGTGTATATATATATATCCAGGTGTACACTCTGCTGGTTGTATATCAGGGTGTATATATATATATATATCCAGGTGTACACTCTGCTAGTTATATGTCAGGGTGTATATATATATATCCAGGTGTACACTCTGCTAGTTATATATCAGGGTGTATATATATATATATCCAGGTGTACACTCTGCTAGTTATATATCAGGGTGTATATATATATATATCCAGGTGTACACTCTGCTAGTTATATGTCAGGGTGTATATATATATATATCCAGGTGTACACTCTGCTAGTTATATATCAGGGTGTATATATATATATATCCAGGTGTACACTCTGCTAGTTATATGTCAGGGTGTATATATATATATCCAGGTGTACACTCTTCTGGTTATATGTCAGGGTGTATATATATATATATCCAGGTGTACACTCTGCTGGTTATATGTCAGGGTGTATATATATATGTCCAGGTGTACACTCTGCTAGTTATATGTCAGGGTGTATATATATATATATCCAGGTGTACAGTATGTTGGTTATATATCAGGGTGTATATATATATATCCAGGTGTACACTCTTCTGGTTATATGTCAGGGTGTATATATATATATATCCAGGTGTACACTCTGCTGGTTATATGTCAGGGTGTATATATATATATATATCCAGGTGTACACTCTGCTAGTTATATGTCAGGGTGTATATATATATATCCAGGTGTACACTCTGCTGGTTATATATCAGGGTGTATATATATATATCCAGGTGTACAGTATGTTGGTTATATGTCAGGGTGTATATATATATATCCAGGTGTACACTCTTCTGGTTATATGTCAGGGTGTATATATATATATATATCCAGGTGTACACTCTGCTGGTTATATGTCAGGGTGTATATATATATATCCAGGTGTACACTCTGCTGGTTGTATATCAGGGTGTATATATATATATATATCCAGGTGTACACTCTTCTGGTTATATGTCAGGGTGTATATATATATATATATCCAGGTGTACACTCTGCTGGTTATATGTCAGGGTGTATATATATATATATCCAGGTGTACAGTATGTTGGTTATATATCAGGGTGTATATATATATATCCAGGTGTACACTCTGCTGGTTATATGTCAGGGTGTATATATATATATATCCAGGTGTACACTCTGCTAGTTATATGTCAGGGTGTATATATATATATATCCAGGTGTACACTCTGCTAGTTATATGTCAGGGTGTATATATATATATCCAGGTGTACACTCTGCTAGTTATATGTAAGGGTGTATATATATATATCCAGGTGTACAGTATGTTGGTTATATATCAGGGTGTATATATATATATACAGGTGTACACTCTGCTGGTTATATGTCAGGGTGTATATATATATATCCAGGTGTACACTCTGCTAGTTATATGTCAGGGTGTATATATATATATATATATATCCAGGTGTACACTCTGCTAGTTATATGTCAGGGTGTATATATATATATATATATCAAGGTGTACACTCTGCTGGTTGTATATCAGGGTGTATATATATATATATCCAGGTGTACACTCTGCTGGTTATATGTCAGGGTGTATATATATATATCCAGGTGTACACTCTGCTGGTTATATGTCAGGGTGTATATATATATATCCAGGTGTACACTCTGCTAGTTATATGTCAGGGTGTATATATATATATATATATCCAGGTGTACACTCTGCTGGTTGTATATCAGGGTGTATATATATATATATCCAGGTGTACACTCTGCTGGTTATATGTCAGGGTGTATATATATATATCCAGGTGTACACTCTGCTGGTTATATGTCAGGGTGTATATATATATATCCAGGTGTACACTCTGCTAGTTATATGTCAGGGTGTATATATATATATATATATATCCAGGTGTACACTCTGCTAGTTATATGTCAGGGTGTATATATATATATATCCAGGTGTACACTCTGCTGGTTATATATCAGGGTGTATATATATATATATATCCAGGTGTACACTCTGCTAGTTATATATCAGGGTGTATATATATATATATATCCAGGTGTACACTCTGCTGGTTATATGTCAGGGTGTATATATATATATATCCAGGTGTACAGTATGTTGGTTATATGTCAGGGTGTATATATATATATCCAGGTGTACACTCTGCTGGTTGTATATCAGGGTGTATATATATATATATGTCCAGGTGTACAGTATGTTGGTTATATATCAGGGTGTATATATATATATATCCAGGTGTACACTCTGCTGGTTATATGTCAGGGTGTATATATATATATCCAGGTGTACACTCTGCTAGTTATATGTCAGGGTGTATATATATATATATCCAGGTGTACACTCTGCTGGTTATATGTCAGGGTGTATATATATATATCCAGGTGTACACTCTGCTAGTTATATATCAGGGTGTATATATATATATATCCAGGTGTACACTCTGCTGGTTATATGTCAGGGTGTATATATATATATCCAGGTGTACACTCTGCTAGTTATATGTCAGGGTGTATATATATATATCCAGGTGTACACTCTGCTAGTTATATATCAGGGTGTATATATATATCCAGGTGTACACTCTGCTAGTTATATATCAGGGTGTATATATATATATATCCAGGTGTACACTCTGCTGGTTATATGTCAGGGTGTATATATATATATATATCCTGGTGTACACTCTGCTGGTTATATGTCAGGGTGTATATATATATATATCCAGGTGTACACTCTGCTGGTTATATATCAGGGTGTATATATATATATCCAGGTGTACAGTATGTTGGTTATATATCAGGGTGTATATATATATATCCAGGTGTACACTCTGCTGGTTATATGTCAGGGTGTATATATATATATATATATCCAGGTGTACACTCTGCTGGTTGTATATCAGGGTGTATATATATATATCCAGGTGTACACTCTGCTGGTTATATATCAGGGTGTATATATATATATATGTCCAGGTGTACAGTATGTTGGTTATATATCAGGGTGTATATATATATCCAGGTGTACACTCTGCTAGTTATATATCAGGGTGTATATATATATATATCCAGGTGTACACTCTGCTAGTTATATATCAGGGTGTATATATATATATATCCAGGTGTACACTCTGCTGGTTATATGTCAGGGTGTATATATATATATATATCCAGGTGTACACTCTGCTGGTTATATGTCAGGGTGTATATATATATATATCCAGGTGTACACTCTGCTGGTTATATATCAGGGTGTATATATATATATATCCAGGTGTACAGTATGTTGGTTATATATCAGGGTGTATATATATATATATCCAGGTGTACACTCTGCTGGTTATATGTCAGGGTGTATATATATATATATCCAGGTGTACACTCTGCTGGTTGTATATCAGGGTGTATATATATATATCCAGGTGTACACTCTGCTGGTTATATATCAGGGTGTATATATATATATATGTCCAGGTGTACAGTATGTTGGTTATATATCAGGGTGTATATATATATATATCCAGGTGTACACTCTGCTGGTTATATGTCAGGGTGTATATATATATATCCAGGTGTACACTCTGCTAGTTATATATCAGGGTGTATATATATATCCAGGTGTACACTCTGCTAGTTATATATCAGGGTGTATATATATATATATCCAGGTGTACAGTATGTTGGTTATATATCAGGGTGTATATATATATATATATCCAGGTGTACACTCTGCTGGTTGTATATCAGGGTGTATATATATATATATCCAGGTGTACAGTATGTTGGTTATATATCAGGGTGTATATATATATATCCAGGTGTACAGTATGTTGGTTATATATCAGGGTGTATATATATATATATATCCAGGTGTACACTCTGATGGTTGTATGTCAGGGTGTATATATATATATGTCCAGGTGTACACTCTGCTGGTTATATGTCAGGGTGTATATATATATATCCAGGTGTACACTCTGCTGGTTATATGTCAGGGTGTATATATATATATATCCAGGTGTACACTCTGCTGGTTATATGTCAGGGTGTATATATATATATCCAGGTGTACACTCTGCTGGTTATATGTCAGGGTGTATATATATATATATCCAGGTGTACACTCTGCTGGTTGTATGTCAGGGTGTATATAAATATATATATCCAGGTGTACACTCTGATGGTTGTATGTCAGGGTGTATATATATATATATCCAGGTGTACACTCTGCTGGTTATATGTCAGGGTATATATATATATATATCCAGGTGTACACTCTGCTGGTTATATGTCAGGGTGTATATATATATATCCAGGTGTACACTCTGCTGGTTATATATCAGGGTGTATATATATATATCCAGGTGTACAGTATGTTGGTTATATATCAGGGTGTATATATATATATCCAGGTGTACACTCTGCTAGTTATATGTCAGGGTGTATATATATATATCCAGGTGTACACTCTGCTAGTTATATGTCAGGGTGTATATATATATATATCCAGGTGTACAGTATGTTGGTTATATATCAGGGTGTATATATATATATATCCAGGTGTACACTCTGCTGGTTATATATCAGGGTGTATATATATATATCCAGGTGTACAGTATGTTGGTTATATATCAGGGTGTATATATATATATATCCAGGTGTACACTCTGCTAGTTATATGTCAGGGTGTATATATATATATATATCCAGGTGTACACTCTGCTGGTTATATGTCAGGGTGTATATATATATATCCAGGTGTACACTCTGCTAGTTATATGTCAGGGTGTATATATATATATATCCAGGTGTACACTCTGCTGGTTATATGTCAGGGTGTATATATATATATCCAGGTGTACACTCTGCTAGTTATATGTCAGGGTGTATATATATATATCCAGGTGTACACTCTGCTGGTTATATGTCAGGGTGTATATATATATATCCAGGTGTACACTCTGCTAGTTATATGTCAGGGTGTATATATATATATATCCAGGTGTACACTCTGCTGGTTATATGTCAGGGTGTATATAAATATATATCCAGGTGTATACTCTGCTAGTTATATGTCAGGGTGTATATATATATATCCAGGTGTACACTCTGCTGGTTGTATATCAGGGTGTATATATATATATATCCAGGTGTACACTCTGCTGGTTGTATATCAGGGTGTATATATATATATATATCCAGGTGTACAGTATGTTGGTTATATATCAGGGTGTATATATATATATATATCCAGGTGTACACTCTGCTGGTTATATGTCGGGGTGTATATATATATATATATATATATATATCCAGGTGTACACTCTGCTAGTTATATGTCAGGGTGTATATATATATATCCAGGTGTACACTCTGCTGGTTGTATATCAGGGTGTATATATATATATCCAGGTGTACAGTATGTTGGTTATATATCAGGGTGTATATATATATATATATCCAGGTGTACACTCTGCTGGTTATATGTCGGGGTGTATATATATATATATATATATATATATCCAGGTGTACACTCTGCTAGTTATATGTCAGGGTGTATATATATATATATCCAGGTGTACACTCTGCTAGTTATATGTCAGGGTGTATATATATATATCCAGGTGTACACTCTGCTGGTTATATGTCAGGGTGTATATATATATATATATATCCAGGTGTACACGCTGCTAGTTATATGTCAGGGTGTATATATATATATATATCCAGGTGTACACTCTGCTGGTTATATGTCAGGGTGTATATATATATATCCAGGTGTACACTCTGCTGGTTATATGTCAGGGTGTATATATATATATCCAGGTGTACACTCTGCTAGTTATATGTCAGGGTGTATATATATATATCCAGGTGTACACTCTGCTGGTTATATGTCAGGGTGTATATATATATATATATCCAGGTGTACACTCTGCTGGTTATA